>NW_027506886.1:1790208-1840402 GCF_052324685.1 Brachyhypopomus gauderio
GTATGAGTGAGTGTGTGTGTGTGTATGAGTGTGTGTGTGTGTGTGTGTGTGTGTGTGTGTGTGTGTGTGTGTGTGTGTGTGTGTGTGTGTGTGTGTGTGTGTGCCTACCTACACGTGTGTATGAGTGAGTGTGGGCTGGAAGCTCATTCCTCATATTAAAGATGTTGAGGGTTGACAGTGCAGGTTTGGTTTTCCCCACCTGTGTGGAAAGCCCCCTTTAGGAAAGAGAGAAAAAAACAGGGACAGCCGCAGGTACATGTGGCCCAGTGACTGGCAGATGAAGTCAAGAACTTAAGAGCACTTCAGATGTTACAGCTATTAATACCTTTCCCCTTAAGAGTTACACAGGTGAGTGTGGGAAAAGACAGACAGATGTGCTAAAGACAGGTCTGCTCTCCTGACAAGATCGGCTTGTCTCCTCCATCTGGTTGGCAGAGAGCGAAGCTCTTTATCTCTTATAATCTCAGTGTAATAAAGAAGCTTCAATCCACCTTTAATGCTTAATGTCAGTGACGATGTTATTTATATAATTTTATTCACAGTAAAATATGTTTAAATGAATCAGTGATGTTCAGCTGCTTTAGCTGTTTGTGAAAAGGGCAAATGCACCTTTGGTCCTGTGGTTCATAAAGTTCATTAAACGTGTTCAGCACATTTAATTTTCATGGATCAGAACCTTTTTTGCACTCATCTCTATTTAATTACTTGTAAGGTACGTAGTATGTTTAGAGTCACTTATATGGCTGTTTCTATTAACAGACAAACTGTCTGTTTTCCTCTATTCTGTCTGTCTCTCTCCTTCTGTCATGGCTCTCTCACTGGGACCGTGTACGAGCTGGTGCGCACCTGGAGGAGGGTTTAATAATTAGGGCTGTGTGTCCCTTCCTGCTCTCCGTACCCCGTCAAAGCCACTTGTTGTCGTGTTGCGGTGGTCGCATCTCTCGCAGGAAGCCGCTGGAGCCGGAAGAACGGCGCCCTCTGGTGGGAGGGCGAGAGGACGCGTGCCAGACTCGGTGACTGGTCTTCTGGGTTTTACTGGGATGATGAGCTGTGTGGGAAAGGAAGACACTTGATGTGTGAAATCAGCTAAAGACCACACAAGGGTGTTCTGCCTACAATAGCGCAATCTCGAGACCTTTCAGACATGTATGTTTCGGGCAAAGTGTCAAGAATTCTTCTTTAAGGCGTGCGATGATGTAAAAATTGATCATGCGGAAAATGATCAGAGAACCTGTTGACTTTAGACTCAAGGTTTATATATGTTGAGACACCTTTTTTGTGTAAGGGAATATTGGTCGATAGCTGTTCTTCATGGCGTGGTGCCTGTGATCTGTGCTGCACTAGCAGCTGTTCGGGCCAGTTATGCCAAAACTTGCTAAAAGGCCATGCCAGAACAAAGATACACTCTCAACCTGGTGATCTGTTAGGGGCGGCTCTGGGGGGGTGTGCCCGCCTGTGTGTGCATTGATGATAGAGGGGTATGGCAGGCAATTAGACGTCTGACAGATTACGCCTGTGTTTTACAACCCCCGCGCCTCGGGGACACGGCTCCTGCTATGTGGCGTAACCAGAGCCTGCCGAACTGAACTGAGTGAATGCTCTCCAGACTCCTCCCCCCACAATCACCACCACACCCTCCAGACTCCTCCCCCCCACAATCACCACCACACCCTCCAGACTCCTCCCCCCACAATCACCACCACACCCTCCAGACTCCTCCCCCCTCCGATCGCCACCACTCCCACTGCTCCTCTTACCTGTAGCGTTCCCTCTCCTTCCCACGTTTACCTGTGTACCTCTTCTTCCCTCCTTCCTGCTCATTTACCTGTCTCACCCCCCCCCCTCCCTCTCTCTCTCTCCTTCTCTCTCTCTCTCTCTCCCTGACTCTGCTCAGTCTCAGTATAGTTTGCTAAGCAGCAGTATGGAGCAGGGTCTGGGGAACCGAGCCTCCTCCGCCAGCCCCTACAGCTCCGAGACAGCGTCCAACGTGCCCACGCCGTCTCCGTACTCCCAGCCCAACTCCACCTTCGAGGCCATGTCTCCGGCGCCGGCCATCCCCTCCAACACAGACTACCCTGGGCCGCACGGCTTCGAGGTGACCTTCCAGCAGTCCAGCACGGCCAAGTCTGCCACCTGGACGGTGAGTTGAGCTCGTCGGAGGGGGCGGGGGCGGGGGGGGGGAGGGGGGAGATAGCGAGACCTTCGTTCCTGGCGTTACACCGATGTGCTTCGAAACGCACCCACTCCGTGTCTTCCACACTGCTGCTCACTGACTCACTGTCTGCCAGCGCTCCGTCTGGGCTTGAAGACGTTTTTACCCTTGTGTTTCTGCCGCCTTCCTCTCTGTCTGATCGCCTCTGGGTTTCTCAGAGTTGCAGTTTTCCTCTGCTGTCTGTCATTATGCTCAGTTCTAAAGTTCAGTATTGTTTCACAAAGGAGCGTCTTGCCTACGGCAGGCTACTACATACTATAAATTATATCTTATATATTATTTTTATTAGACTTTTTTAAGTGTGGTGCTAAAGTTGACTGCACATGTTCAATTATTTGTACAGAAAGTGTCACTTTTAAAGCTTCAAAAATCTAAATACCATTACACTAAAGTGTTGAGGAATGTTCTTAAACTCCGTATCTGTAAAAACCCTGGCAAAGCAAATCCCGGTTCGGTTCTGAAAAGTGTTAAACTGAGAAGCTTGAGAGCAATTTCTTCTGTGTTTTGACCCTGCATCACTACAAAGAGGCGTCACCTCCGTCTGTCATGCGCTTGACCCCGTGCAACAGAAGCCGGGGGAGGGGTGGCCTTTCTCCGGGCGGCTTTTAGACTGTTTGCCGGATTATCTCAAGCATGAACTGGGGCTCATTCACCATGCGTGTGGAGTTGTAAGGTGATAGCGGTGTCACGGAGGTGAGCGATACAGATATCACTCACTCCGTCACCACTCCAGAGCGTCACCTCTCACGCCTGTTGTTAAGTCTCAAACTCAGGGGTCGCACGCTCGTGAAATGGTGGTGGTGGTTTTGCGGTCTCGCACCCTTCAGCAAAAACACATGAAGATGTGGAGATGAGTGTGTGGTGTGGTCTGTTAACCCATGGAGATGGGTGTGTGGTGTGGTCTGTTAGTCCACGCAGATGAGTGTGTGGTCTGGTCTGCTAACCCATGGACATGAGTGTGTGGTGTGTGGTGTGGTCTGTTAGTCCACGGAGATGAGTGTGTGGTGTGTGGTCTGGTCTGCTAACCCATGGAGATGAGTGTGTGGTGTGGTCTGTTAGTCCACGGAGATGAGTGTGTGGTGTGGTCTATTAACCCATGGAGATGAGTGTGTGGTGTGGTCTATTAACCCATGGAGATGAGTGTGTGGTGTGTGGTGCGGTCTGTTAACCCATGGAACTTGGGAACACGTCTCTTTCACCTTAATTTGCAGAAAATGTTTCACTGATTTCTTAGCAGTTCCTGTCCAGAAAATGACAGTTTGGAGTTATATAGAAAAATCTGATAATGTCATTGAAAATATTGGGAATTCCAAAGTTTAAATAAAAAATGTTCCAGCCAGTCATCCCTTCACCTCTTCTCACACCTACTGGTTCGATCATATAAGGTAGAAAGGCAGAGATAAGCATCTAAATGCTGTGTTTTCTCCTTCTCAACATCTAAGAATCTACATAAAGAAATGCCAGGTGTTTATCAGGCGGCTGTGCTGTACCTTAGGGAGTTCGAGTTGATTCCAACACCTGATTCCAACATTTAGACACTTCTGATTTGCTGTTCATTTCTGTTCACATTTCATTATCATTCCTCCTGTTCACTTCCATTATTCTGATTGAGTTGTTTTGATAGTAGTAGTCAGTACACTGAGTGTAACAGTCATTCTTTCTGTTAGTGTGCTTAGAGGCCACAGGGCTCTTTTCGTATGGTTGATTAAGACTTTAAAAGTGTCCAGTAATACAACAGGATGATGAACAGAGTGAACGTCCGGCCCGTTGCAGGTCATTTCTAATTCGTTTTCTCTGAAGCGGGAGAGTCTACATTTCTCAAGTGAACATGGTTGACGTATACAAAGTTGACGTATATAAAGTGGTTACTTATCTTACATTATTTGTGCTATAGAGTCATGACTAAGAAGTTTCACACACACACACACACACACACACACACACACACACACACACACACACACACACACACACACACACACACACACTTGAGGACATATTCTTTATGTTCCAATCAGGCCAGTATGCCTTCTTATCTGAAGTCAAACCAAACAGCCATAAAACAGGACATTGTAATGTGTTTGTGAAAATGTAGAGCACTGTACAGCATTAATGTATCCATTCTAGAAACATTCAGGCTTCTTTAGCTATTGTTAGCAATAAAAGTAGCAATAGAAAAATAAGTTGTCACGTTGATAGGGTGCTTTCTTGACCTCTATAGTTCCAGTCATGTGTGAGGGATTGTTAGAAAAATGTTATGGGGATATAATTTGTGTCCCCAAATACTAATTTTGCACTAGTGAATTGATTTATTTATCCTTGTGATTCGTTCCCCTTATTTGTTTCCTGTTTATTAGTTTTGATTAGTTTATTCTGGATTAATGTGTTCTGGACCTGAACTAATACCTGCCATCATCAGATCTCAACTGTGCCTTATGATCCCAGGTATCTAAATCAGACATCTGATCATATATTTGACTGCAATCAGATATCTGAGCATACACTTGCTTGATCTGAGGTTTCAAGCATTGCTAAATCAACCATTCTGATGGAGTTTCATCAGTAATCCAGTTAAGAAAAGATTAAGAAACAATGTAGCCAAAATGTGTTTTCTATACCACTGCTATGTGTTCAGTGGTCACACATAAATATATGTGCTGATATGGATGGCGTTTTTACCATTAGTCCAAAGAGAAGCCCTTATTCCCCACTGTATTTGCTCAGCGTCAGATAAGTGGTTTGGTGCTTATGGTATTTTCACAGGGCCTCCCCCTCCCCCCCCCCCCCCAAAGCCCTATGAGGACCTTCTCTTTATCTCACCGGAGGAAAAAAATTACCATGGATTATCGCCAAGCCACGAGGAATGTGAGGCGTAAAATCTGTAATTCAGGGAATTCCCAGTATGAGACGGAGGTTTGCAGGCTGTTGTTATCTGGGATTACTGTAGGAGAAAAAGAGCAGATCACTAGCAGGCTAGGTCCAGCGCTTAAAGCTCAGTTGGCGTAGCCGCGAGCTACTGGGGAGGCATAGGGGTGCGTTGATCGTAATCTGTCTGATTCTACCATGCATTGCGCACCGCTGTTTGGGAGCCTGCCTCTCACGTTAACCATTTATAGGCCCCGAGGCGTGCTCTTTGCTGTAGGGTTGGAATGAATGGTCTACTACCTGCCATCATCAGACCTCTACTGTTCCTGATGATTCCAGGTAACTAAATCATGCATCTGATCATTGATCGGCTTGAAATCAGATATCTGATCATGCGTCAGCTTGAAAGCCCAAACTGTGTTGCGGAGGCAGCGGAACAGTCAGTTGCAGATGCGTCTGACCACTCTTCCAGCCATCTATTCCAAACCGTGTCTGATCACTCCTCCACCCCTCCGTCCCCGCCGTGTCTGATCACTCCTCCACCCCTCCGTCCCCAGCCGTGTCTGATCACTCCTCCACCCCTCCGTCCCCAGCCGTATCTGATCACTCCTCCACCCCTCCGTCCCCAGCCGTGTCTGATCACTCCTCCACCCCTCCGTCCCCAGCCATGTCTGATCACCCCTCCATCCCCAGCCGTGTCTGATCACCCCTCCATCCCCAGCCGTGTCTGATCACTCTTCCACCCCTCCGTCCCCAGCCGTGTCTGATCACTCCTCCACCCCTCCGTCCCCAGCCGTGTCTGATCACTCCTCCACCCCTCCATCCCCAGCCGTGTCTGATCACTCCTCCACCCCTCCATCCCCAGCCGTGTCTGATCACTCCTCTACCCCTCCGTCCCCAGCCATGTCTGATCACTCCTCTACCCCTCCGTCCCCAGCCGTGTCTGATCACTCCTCTACCCCTCCGTCCCCAGCCGTGTCTGATCACTCCTCTACCCCTCCGTCCCCAGCCGTGTCTGATCACTCCTCTACCCCTCCGTCCCCAGCCGTGTCTGATCACTCCTCCACCCCTCCGTCCCCGCCGTGTCTGATCACTCCTCCACCCCTCCGTCCCCAGCCGTGTCTGATCACTCCTCCACCCCTCCGTCCCCAGCCATGTCTGATCACCCCTCCATCCCCAGCCGTGTCTGATCACCCCTCCATCCCCAGCCGTGTCTGATCACTCTTCCACCCCTCCGTCCCCAGCCGTGTCTGATCACTCCTCCACCCTCCGTCCTCAGCCGTGTCTGATCACTCCTCCACCCCTCCATCCCCAGCCGTGTCTGATCACTCCTCCACCCCTCCGTCCCCAGCCGTGTCTGATCACTCCTCCACCCCTCCATCCCCAGCCGTGTCTGATCACTCCTCCACCCCTCCGTCCCCAGCCGTGTCTGATCACTCCTCCACCCCTCCATCCCCAGCCGTGTCTGATCACTCCTCCACCCCTCCCTTCCCCTGGCACTTATACTGCTGCTCCACATCCAGTGCCCTCAAATACAGCACCACCAATCAGCCTGCCCCAAAATGAACGACCAATAGAACATCGAATGACAGCCACCGTATCGCCTCTTCGACGAAACCCGCGTCCTATCCGCTCCAGCCTCGGGCCCGAGCGCGTTCACCAGCGCCGGCCGTTCTCCGCCGGCCCTCTTGTTCAGCCCCGTATGGCAGGACGATACTCCAGCACACATTACGCTGCGGGCAGACTGATGCGGCACGGACGGGGCGACTCCAGGTAAGAGCTTCGCTTCGCTCCAGACGCCCGAGGCACGAGGTGTTGGGAAGGACGAGAATGAGTTCTAACACCCCGGCTTCTCAAGCAAAGACCCCGACACTGTGTGTGATTATTGTTGTTGGCGTGCACACGGGGCAAGTGCGGACACGCCGGGGCGTTTTGGCGTGGCGCTCGGAGCCGCTGTTCCCAGCTATTCCCCTCGTAGTCAGACAGCGCGCCTCAACACGCCCCGTACCCCGCGTATCCTTCCGCCCAGGGCACACTCAGACTCATACATGCACACGCACACACACGCAGACTCATACATGCACACACACACACACACACACAGACAAACACAAACAAACAAAGACACACACACACACACAAACACACACACACACACACACAGACAAACACAAACACACACAAAGACACACAAAGACACACACACACACACCACTCACCATAAGGGTTTAACATCTAGCATGTACATAAATGCACCCATTATGGTAGCTAATGAGTGTCTATGCAAGGTCTTTGTCTGTGAAGTCACATCACGAAAACTACACTCACATACATTTTCTATGGGGATGTTTTTGATGAATTAATTAATGAGTTTTTTTCATTAGTTAATTCCACTTTTAATGAATCAAGTCAGTCAGTCAAGTCAGCAGCCAATCACATAAGGTCGCTCTAATTATTACTTAGTGCAACTTTACTACACAAACACATGCACACAGAGGAAGCACATCACAATCACCGTTTATGAATCCTTCTTAAAGACACATTGAGTTGCCCTTATCACATATAAGAATCCAGGGAGGTTGTGAGCTGTGATCAGCAACTCATTCCCAGTGTGTTGTATATTTCTGCAGCTTATTAGTGGAACTTTTTAGTGGAAAACAATTGTTGCGCAACATGAGTGTGAGTGCATGTTTTAACATGCCTCCTAGCCAATGGGCTCCAAATGCAATCAGCATCCTAAAATGTATGGAAATCAGCTTGGCAGCCCGGTGCCGTACAGCTTTGCCAGGGAGGAACCAGTATCTGATTAGCCAGGACTTGCACAGAGAGCTGTGTCTGATTGGCCAGGACATGCACAGAGAGCTGTGTCTGATTGGCCAGGACATGCACAGAGAGCTGTGTCTGATTGGCCAGGAAATGCACAGAGAGCTAGATTGGCCAGGACTGGCACAGAGAGCTGTGTCTGATTGGCCAGGAAATGCACAGAGAGCTGTGTCTAATTGGCCAGGACATGCACAGAGAGCTGTGTCTGATTGGCCAGGACTTGCACAGAGAGCTGTGTCTGATTGGCCAGGACTTGCACAGAGAGCTGTGTCTGATTGGCCAGGCCATGCACATAGAGCTGTGTCTGATTGGCCAGGACTTGCACAGAGAGCTGTGTCTGATTGGCCAGGCCATGCACAGAGAGCTGTGTCTGATTGGCCAGGACTTGCACAGAGAGCTGTGTCTGATTGGCCAGGCCTTGCACAGAGAGCTGTGTCTGATTTGCCAGGCCATGCACAGAGAGCTGTGTCTGATTGGCCAGGGCTTGCACAGAGAGCTGTGTCTGATTGGCCAGGGCTTGCACAGAGAGCTGTGTCTGATTGGCCAGGGCTTGCACAGAGAGCTGCGTTTGATAGGCCGGGGCATGTCTCGGCTTTGTGTACATCTAAAGGATGATTGAGCGCACATGTGGTTTTTCCACACTGCAAATAAAGTAAATTGGGTCACGTGACACGGGGAAGATGAACAAGGCACTTGAGGTCAAGTTTTCAGTCAGGCTTTCACTGCTGGATGACGCACAGTTGGGAACAGAATATGGCCTATTAATATTGGCTGTGCAGCGCAGTATTTGTATATGATACCGCTGACTTGCCGTAGGTTGTAACAGTTTAATTGATCCTGTCTTATAGCTTTGAAGGGAAAAAAAGCCATATCTGTCAATCATTTCTTTTTCGGGAGATGTCGTCCATTTTCTCACTGCATTCCTGAGGTGGGAACGTGGCGGTGGAATGTCGGGAGGCATTCCGTTACCACCAGAGCTCGGGCATGAGCAGCTTGTTTTTTGCAGGCTTTTTTATTCGTTGTTTTTTCGTCTTTTTTAATTTCCACACGGATTCGGTGAGTTCACCGAATTTGCGAGCGGCGTGCTGCAACACGCCCGCGGGCCCGTCAGACACATCATTATCGCCCGGGCCGAAGGGCCTGCCCGAACCTGCACGGGTCCGACGCTGCCTCTCTCCCCCGTCCAACACCCTCATCCCTCGCCGTGATGCGCCCCTCCGTGTGCCCACACCCTTCTCCTCGTTTGCTTCTTGGTTCCGTCTCTGCTCTAGCTCGGCGGTTTCGCCCTGGTCGGCTCGACGTAGGCGCGGTTTGTGTTTTGGGTTTGGCCGTTGGTTGATTTCTGCTTCTCTTTAGCATCCATTTATTCCAGCAGTTTCCTTTCTACCTGGCATCCCACTGCCACGTTCTCACCTCAGGACCGTGTGTGTATGTTGCTTGAATAAACCGTGAGGTGTGAGGTGGTTTGGGGTGCGTTAGGGCTGATGGCCACACTCTCCTCGCTCCAATACTCAATACTCAATACTCCCCTATCAAATCCAGCAGTAGGATTGTGTCTCTATCCTTAAATCGCACGTCCATCATCATCCTCTTTAGCTGTGTGCTAAATGCTGCGTGGGGCCTGTATAGCCTCACAGAGAGAGTGATTGTGTCTAGGCCCTTTGTGAAGGACTAGAGGAGATGTGTCACTGCTGGGCATGTTGAGACTCATGTTGCTCACAGCTGCACAGTATGATTTATGCCTGTGTGTGTCTGTGTGTGTGTGTATGGGTGTGTGTGTGTATGTGTACGTTTTCTTTTGGTTACTTAGGTTAAAGATAGGATTAGGTGTAGGCATATTATATTATTTAGTAATAAACAAGTATAGAAAAACACTTCATAAAATGATTGTGTGCTGGTATGTTTTTAGGTGTGTGTGTGTGTGTTTGTGTGTGTGCACGCACATGTGCACACTGTGTGTGTGTGTGTGTGTGTGTGTGTGTGTGTGTGTGTGTGTGTGTGTGTGTGTGTGTGTGCGTGCATGCAGCCTCAGCACTTATGGAGTTGTATCACATGGAGCAATAATGTGGCCTAACTAAACTGTACAGAATAAACATGGTTTAAGGCAGTGGTTCCCAAACTTTTTCTGCCGTGCCCCCCTTTAGTAGATGAGAATATTTTTGCGCGGATGCACCGATTCACGTTTTTCACTTCCGATACCGATTCAGATATCTGAGGCTTAGTGTCGGCCGATACTGATCCGATAGCGATCTGATAGAGTAAAGCAGTGCTGAATCAACTTAAAACATTTTTTTTTAACACAGACATACTGAATTACAAGTTTATTGAAAACTCTGCACCAGTACAGCACACTTAAACACACATAAAAACATGTAAAAACAACACAACTTGCTTTTGTTCAGTGCAATTATGAATAGAACATTGAATGTCAAATAAATAATACCAAAGAACCTGAAACTGACAAAAACAATTCACAACTTTGGTCAAACATGAAAAAAATAAACTGCAAGAAACCTTTGAAATGGTTCAAGAATTCTAAATATAATTTAAAATAAATAAGGAGATGAAATAAGAGAAACAGCAATACCTATGCGGCTAGTTTGCTAGCGCAGACATCACGCAGAGCACAAAGCATACGGCCAGAAATATGTGTACTGTCTCTTTAAGGGAGCGAGTTGAGCGCGCGTATGGAATATTGTTGTTTTTTTAGCTTTCTGGCCCGTAGACCGACTCAGACCACTGCTCTTTATTTTATTTCTGTAAGTAACGCATTCAATAAGCTTTGGACAACTCACCAGTTCATGTATGAACAGTCAAGTAATGCTGAAACCCAGGTTTATTTTGGTCAACCAGCAAATAAACGGACTAAGTGGAATACCACCAGCGCGAGTACGAGTCAGTGATTCACCTCTCCTCTGTGTGCTTTGTGTTTCACTCGCCTGTTAACTGTCCAAGTTCACTTCTATCCGGGACAGAGTGGATATTTAAGGTTGAACTAACTCCGATATGCGTTACAAGCATAGAATTAGACTGAATAGATCTGTTTTTATGGATCGGTCACATTGTCACCGATACCCGATCTAGAATTTTTTCAGATATTAATATCGGAATCGGTGCATCCCTGACACATGTGCACATGTTTTACTTCCAAGCTCCGCGCCCCCCCTGCAATAGCTCCGCGCCCCACCTAGGGGGCGCGCCCCCCACTTTGGGAACCACTGGTTTAAGGTGTTCGAGGTTTCAGGTATTCAAGGTTTAAGGTGATCGAAGTTTAAGGTGATCGAGGTTTAAGGTGTTCGAGGTTTAAGGTGTTCGAGGTTTAAGGTGTTCGAGGTTTAAAATGTTCAAGGTTTAAGGTGTTCGAGGTTTAAGGTGTTCGAGGTTTAAGGTGTTCGAGGTTTAAGGTGTTCGAGGTTTAAGGTGTTCTGCCCTGCCCAGCAGGCCTACAGTAGTCTACCCATCAGCACCACATTTTAGATATTTACTTCAAGTGAAAACTTTACTTCTGGTTAATATTAACACAGAGATCCACATTAATACAAAATCAACAGAATAAAAAACAAAAACAAATAAAATAAATGAAATATAGAGAGGAGGCGTGTTGTTGACGTTGTTAAGGACATGAGTTGTGACGATGTTCCTGTACATACTGTTAGAATGAAATGCGCTTTGAGGTCAAAGTTCAGAAGCACTGAAGCAGAAAGAACTGTCAGACGGCCCTAGTGGTGTAAGGAGAGTCACATGTGAAATGATACGCAGGTACTTTGAAGAAAGAGAAAGACGCCTCGAGGCTTAATGAAGCTGAACTGAAATCAAACTGAAAGTATGCGCAAGGCATCACTTGTGGAGCTCAGATTTAACAGCGGTGTGCTGACCAAACGATCTGCTCCTACACGTCTACCACTGTCTGGCTCTTCGAGCAAGCTTCTTTTGTTCAGTTCGTCGAAGTTCAAATCCAAGTTTGGAAATAAATGATCTCTGCTGACTTCAGGGGGACAGTTTAACAGCTTAATCAGTGATTAAAGGGATGCATTAAAGACACAAACACCTAGATTGTATCTTTTATCAGAAACCTTTAAATTGCGTCTACCCTCACTACTCCTAGTAAGTGTCCTTATGCCTTTGTTAGTGGACAACTATAGATAGAAACCTTCTGTTCTACAACCCCTATCAATCCCAGGTATTAAATGCCAAAATACCCATCCATAGATATCAACCCCCAAATATCCATCCACACTAACCCCTTAATGTGTTGAATGGTTACGCAAGCAAATATCTCCGGTTGTACACATGCATGCTGTCGGTGATGAATATTTCCAGTAAAAGAATATGTATAGAATTACACTGCTTAATGGTGCAGTAATTCAGTAACACCGTTCACATTTGGCACTGTTCTTGGCAAGTGATGCTTCAACCGCAATAGTGTTCACTAAAGTGTTTCACTATGCACCTCTCATTATAGAATCTGAATCACATTCATTCAAGTCCACACAAAGCCAGCTGTGTTCCCAGATAGACTCTGGTTTCCTCTGGTGAATATTCAGAATGGCTTTATAATGTTTGACAAGCTGTGACAAGTCGTGTGTGTGTGTGTGTGTGTGCACGCACTAAGGTGCATTTCTGTATAATGAGTTTATTTCTCCATCATTAAAGATAAAAAGGTACCAAAAAAATGAATTTCTGAAGCCCTTTAAGTCAGATCTGAGTCAAATCTTAAACTACTCTCCATCTTGTCTAAACCATCTCCCTCTCACAAATACTCCAGTGGATCGAGCGCCATATCACACCAACTTACATATGCGTATTCGAGCTCTGTGGAACATCACCACAGTCTTCTGGTCTGCTGTGAAGTGCCTCACGAACGGCGGCCTGCGTGTCTCGTTGCAGTACTCGCCCCTGCTGAAGAAACTGTACTGTCAGATCGCCAAGACCTGCCCCATTCAGATCAAGCTGGCCTCGGGCCCGCCGCACGGCAGCGTGGTACGTGCCATGCCCATCTACAAGAAGGCGGAGCATGTGACGGAAGTGGTGAAGCGGTGCCCCAACCACGAGCTCGGGCGTGACTTCAACGAGAGTAAGTGTGTCTCCCCGCCACAGTCACAGGCCGTCGCCATTACGCGAATCTGCAGCGTAACGGCCGAAACCTTCTGGCACTGCAGATTTTCAAAGGCTAAGACTGGATTCTCCTCCCTTTCTCTCTCACTCTTTTTCTTTCTCTCTCTCTCTCTCTCTTTGCCTCCGTCCTCCTCTCTCTTCCTGCGCTGTTGGCCTCCTGCTCTGTCTTTGGGTGCAGGTCAGTCGGCCCCGGCCAGCCATTTAATACGAGTTGAAGGGAACAACTTGTGTCAGTATGTGGACGACCCAGTAACAGGCAGGCAGAGTGTCCTCGTACCATATGAGTCCCCACAGGTTGGTGAAAGCCCAGTACACACACACACACACACACACACACACACACACACACACACACACACACACACACACACACACACACACACACACACACACACAACACAGGCACAGTGTGTAATCTAGTACCCATCTCCTCAAGAAGAAATCTTATTTTATAGCTATGTAATGATATTAAATGCACAAACACTTTATTCTCATAATATAATTATACATGGCTGAAAGTGATACTTATACAACGGTTTGTAGGCATGTTGTGACAGGATTTAGACCCGCCTCGTAATTACTGTCTCAATGACAACACCACCAGCAATTCACGTCAATCATAAAATCCACTTTTCACTGGTTGAAAGAGAGCTCCGTGCTTTGTGCGTGCAGGTACGTTAATGTACTGCTGCCACCTAGAGGCAAGAGTAAGACATTACCGCCTTAAGATAATAGTGTCATCAGTGTGCAGTATTGTACAGAACACACTATATGAAATAATTTTTTTAATATAATAATTATGGTCATATATAAGTAAATATAAAAAACTGCATACAAAGATGCAAAATAAAGAAGGTGCGCGATTTCAAAATAAGAGCGGATAGCGTGATAGCGTGATTGAAAAAAAAATCATAAAAAAAAACCTTTTCAAAACAGCTCGCGGGCCAGAAATAGATGGCTATTTTATAGAATTATAAAGTATAATAACCCCTCGAGTATGGGGGCTATAGAGCATTAGTAATTTAAGCTATTTTGTATTTTGTTCTTTCTTTCATTCTCTATTTCTGTCTCTCTCTCTCTCTCTCTCTCTCTCTCCCTGTCTCTCTCTTTCTCCCTCCCTGTTTCTCTCTCTCTCCCTCTCCCTGTCTCTCCCCCTCCCTCCCCCTCTCTCTCCAGGTGGGGACAGAGTTTACTACGGTCTTGTATAACTTCATGTGCAACAGTAGCTGTGTGGGTGGGATGAACCGCAGACCAATACTCATCATCATCACCCTGGAAACCAGAGAGTCAGTATTTGTTTATCATATCACATCATCTCTTTAAGCACTGCGAGTAATGAAGCCCAAACCTCATGAATATAAAACAACAATTATTCTAACTGCAAATCAGCACCTAATTCAAAGATCAATACTGAACACTGGAGAAATACCAGTCAAAGATCAATACTGAACACTGGAGAAATACCAGTCAAAGATCAATACTGAACACTGGAGAAATACCAGTCAAAGATCAATACTGAACATTGGAGAAATACCAGTCAAAGATCAATACTGAACACTGGAGAAATACCAGTCAAAGATCAATACTGAACATTGGAGATACACCAGTCAAAGATCAATACTGAACACTGGAGAAACACCAGTCAAATATCAATACTGAACACTGGAGAAATACCAGTCAAAGACCAATACTGAACACTGGAGGAACACCAGTCAAATATCAATACTGAACACTGGAGAAATACCAGTCAAAGATCAATACTGAACACTGGAGAAATACCAGTCAAAGATCAATACTGAACACTGGAGAAATACCAGTCAAAGATCTGGTCTTAACCAGTGGAGTAGAAATGAAAGCAGGGCAGACTGGTGTTTTCTGACAGCGATACCTGTGCCTTTAACTGCTTTATGAGGAGAGGTCTGATAATGTGTTCATTGAGGAAAGGTCTGATTATGCTTTTCATGATGAGAGGTATGATAATGTGTTTTATGAGTCAAAGTCAAATTTATTTATATAGCGCTTTTTACAACACGTCACAAAGCAGCTTTACAATCGTATGGGTCCAGATCCCTAATGAGCAAGCCAAAGGCGACAGTGGCGAGGACAAACTCCCTATGATGGTGGGGATTAGGAAGAAACCTCGGGAGGACCAAGACTCAAAAGGGAACCCATCCTCCATTGGGCGGCCCGTTAGCACAAGTCCGTATTTGTGGACAAAAGGTGGTTCTGCAGTTATAGTTAAGGTTCTTGTTCCCCGGCCAAGTAGTCACAGTCCCTTCGGTGCAGATGAGGAAAGGTCTGATAATGTGTTTCATGAGGAAAGGTCTGATAATGGTGTTTCATGTGGAGAGGTCTGATAATGTGTTTCATGTGGAGAGGTCTGATAATGTGTTTCATGTGGAGAGGTCTGATAATGTGTTTCATGTGGAGAGGTCTGATAATGTGTTTCATGCGGAGAGGTCTGATCCCGGCGTCTCTTTCCCAGCGGTCAGGTGCTGGGTCGGCGCTCCTTCGAGGGCCGGATCTGTGCGTGTCCGGGCCGGGACCGCAAGGCGGATGAGGACCACTTCCGGGAGCAGCAGGCGCTGAACGACAGCGTGGCGAAGAACGGCAACGCCAGCAAACGCAGTGAGTGGACGGGCCTTTACCGCCAAACCAGCAATAACACACGACCCATCGTGTCCACCGAGACGGCGACGGCTGACCGTGTGACATCTGACATCAATCAATCAAAGTTTATTTGTATAGCGCTTTTCACAACACATGTTGTCACAAAGCGCTTTACAGGATTTAAAAGGTTAACAATACTATGGGTCCAGAACCCTAATGAACAAGCCAAAGGCGACAGTGGCGAGGAAAAACTCCCTAGATGGTGGGGAATAGGAAGAAACCTCGGGAGAACCAAGACTCAAAAGGGAACCCATCCTCCATTGGGCGGCCCGTTAACACACAAATTACACAAAATACAGACAAATACACAAGTCACACACAAATCACACAATCAGACTAAGTAAAGGTAAAAATGAAAGTTCTGGGTTTTGATATTGTCACTGTAAATGTCTGTTGATGAACGCCAGGCTTTCATTCCGTGTCGGAGCAGCGATGCTGGTATTGTAGGCTCCGACTGCAATGTTACTCTCCAGGTGAACCTCGGAGAAAATATACGAGATGTAGTAAATATGTAACAGATTAATCAAAGGCCAAACTAAACAGATGAGTCTTTAATCGAGTTTTAAACATTGAGACTGTGTCTGAGTCCCGAATAGAGGCAGGAAGATTATTCCACAGTTGTGGAGCTTTAAAAGAAAAGGCTCTTCCAACTGCTGTGATCTTTTTGATCCTAGGAACAGTAATAACCCTGCGTCCTGCGAGCGAAGTGAACGCGCTGGGTTATATTGTTCAATAAGTTCACTAAGATAGTCTGGAGCTAAGCCATGCAGCGTTTTATATGTTAATATTTAAGTAATAATAATAAGTATTTTATAGTCAATACGGAATCTAATTGGCAGCCAGTGTAATGACGATAGTACGGGACTAATGTGATCAAACTTTTTAGTTTTTGTTAAAACTCGTGCTGCTGCGTTCTGAACCAGCTGGAATTTGTTTATCGATTTACCAGAACATCCAGCTAGGAGACTGTTGCAATAATCTAAACGAGAGGATACGAATGCATGGATTAGTTTTTCTGCATCACTAATATTTATATATGTTTCTAATTTTGGCAATGTTGCGCAAGTGAAAGAACGCTACCCTAGTTATATTATTAATATGTGTATCGAACGAGAGATCTGGGTCTATTGTGACGCCCAAGTTCTTTACCTCTGCGCTGGGAGTTATAGTAAAAGACATCACCACGGCTCCCCCGTGGATCCCCCCCCCCCCCCCCCCCCCCCCCCCTAACTGGGCTTCTGGGTCCTTCCCGCAGACTTCCGCCAGAGCCCGCCCAACATTCCTGGCCCGTCCATCAACATCAAGAAGAGAAGGCACGGAGATGAGGAGATGTTCTACATCCCTGTGAGTGTACATCTACGGGTTCCTCTGTGGGGGACGTGTTAGGAAGGAGCCGTAATAAACGTGCAGTGCCGTTGCGTTCGCTGTGTTGGTCCGCACCATTAGAACACAGCTGAGAGGCTAACACTCTGATGCGTGGTTGTAATGTTGTGGGAACGTTGTGCAGGTGCGCGGCAGGGAGAACTTTGAACTCCTCATGAAGATCAAGGACAGTTTGGAGTTGGTGGAGCTGGTGCCCCAGCAGCTAGTGGACTCGTACAGGCAACAGCAGCAACAGCAGTTACTGCACAGACAGTGAGTACACACACACACACACACACACACACACACACACACACACACACACACACACACACACACCTGGGCAACCCCTCGCCCCTTCCACCGAGGACCCCAGCAGCTGCCCTGACTTGTGGCAAGTGCCACCTCTAACCGTACCATGTTGGTGTGACCGTACCGTGTTGGTGTGACCGTACCATGTTGCTCTGACCGTACCATGTTGCTCGTAGGGGCCACGTGACCTCACCATCTTCCTACGGCCCAGCCCTGGGCGGCATGGGCAAGGTCCACGGCAACATCAGCAAGCTTCCGCCCGTCAACCAGATAGTGGCGCACCAGAGCCAGCAGAACGCCGGGCCCTCCGCCGGCATGGCCCACATGGGTAAGAAACAACATGGCTTCCATCTGTAATGACCCGGCAGCAGAAACAGGGGCCGCTAACGGCCGCTTAGACGGCGGTGTCTGATAATCCGTCATCGAATCCACATATAATCCACGTATATCTACATGCGGTTGTTTTTGTCCTGTCCTGCGTCATGCCATATGTGTGCACCCCCCCCACCCCTCCCCCGCAGGTGCGAACATGCTAGGCGGTCACCACATGCAGTCCAACGGGGACGTGAACGGAGGGCACCCGGTCCAGTCCATGGTGTCGGCGTCACACTGCACCCCTCCCCCGCCCTACAACCCCGACCCCAGCCTCGTCAGGTACTTCACCCTGCAGTAGCACGGCTTCCCCGCCTCCTCTTACACCCGCGCAAGCCCTGGCGTGCACACACACACACACACACCACACACACGCCACACCCCCTCTCTATCGTAACATTCAAACCACCAGGAGTCAATTAATTCCTGATGCTGAAATGCTCAGATCATGGCTGTACAGACACACCAAGCTTAAGCCGTTACCAGTCATTCAGTCAAACTGGGCCGAGACGTTCAGGGATACAAAACCTTGTATTCTCTCTTGCATTTGTCTACATATCCATGTTGTCATTGTTTTGAGGTGATACTCAATATTTTGGAGGATCACAATGAAAGGAGGGGAATTCTCATTTTCAGTGTCTTTTAAACCACCTCCATCTGTTTTGTTAATTGTGTACATAATGAAATTGATTTTTTTTTTCTGCCGGACAGAAAAAGTGTTTATTCAAGACTCTTCTCTTGCTTGAGGTGGGAGAGGTTCTTTATGGAATACTGAATGCAAATTATTTGGTGTTCCGAGACGTTTTATATTTCAGAAAGACATTCTTGATAGAAGTATTGGTTTTTGTTTTATTAATTAATGCATCGCATAAGTTGTATTATATTTCGCTGGGGTTTGTCACACTGTCATCTGAATACATATTCCGCCTTTTGTATAAAAGCACAAATCACTTTTCTTTTTATCAACAATCCTTAATGGATGGCTTCCCCACTAAACAAATCAACAGAATTGTTATGGCTTCTTTGGCTTAAGAGAGTGACATAAGAAAAACATAAAACATATTTTTTTAAGAAATATGTTTTATTTCCATGTCTGACTGCAATGCACTGTTGTCACTCCATCTATATAATTTTACATTTTTGCCATACACATTGTATTCATGTATCACTGCTGAATTAAAAGTAGAGTCCGCACACCTGGCAAAGCTTTTATTTTTTGACTTCAGTAGATTAATCAATTAAATTAATGCAGTAGCTCATATTGTGACTGACTGCTATGCTAATCTGTATACAAAATTTTTTAGGACCTGAAAAAATTATATATGAGATGAAATTATTGCTTTAAATAATGTACAATTAAATTGAATCCCTTTTTAAATGTGACGTTAAAATGCAGGAAGCAGGTGTTGTGTTGCCTACCTTTAAGTTTGCGGAGCCTACCTTTAAAATATTCATGTTACTATAATAAAAGTCCTGTTCCTGTTTTACAATATCTAAACATTTGAATGTTTTTGAATGTATGAATAATTTTTATATTTTATGTATTTATAATAAAAGTCTTAATGTTTTAAAAAATGTTGTTACGAATCATTAATGCAGCAACATATATGTGATTAAGTTTTCCTTCATTGGTGAATTTCCATTTACACAGTCTAAACTACATTTATGAACAAAAGACATTTTTAATGTTAAACAATCATCTTTAATGTATCCTAGCTGAATTTGAGCATTTATGCATTAGAAGTGGGTAATGACAGAATCATGAGGAGGATTAATCATTTTCAGAATACACTCTAATGTGCATTTCCCTGCTAATGCATGTTATACACTCATAGATCATAATGCCATAATCATTGAATAACTGTGTATAGGCCTGTGGATTAAAATGCTGTTTTCATCTGGTTGCAATGTCCTCCGTGAAAAAGAAAAAAAAACTCTAGTATTCCTGGGATGCAGCCCCATGGTCTTAGTGGGATTCCTTTTTTCTCCGAACAGCTTCTTAACCAGCCTGGGCTGCCAAAACTGCATTGAGTACTTCACGTCACAGGGTCTCCAGAGTGTCTACCACCTGCAGTCCCTCTCCATGGAGGTAAATCACACAGGAACCCCCCTTAGCACCGTGCCACATGGGGCCTGACTGATCGCTGCTACTGACCGTTGACTTTTATCCACTGTTCATTCAACATTAAGTGCATGATTGGATAGATTGATCCAGATTAGTAGTAAGAAGCGATTAAAGTCGATTGAAGGCTGAAGAAACCCAGATGCAGTTAATAACAACCTGTTGATGCCTGAAATAGATGACGGATGCACGTTGAGTTCTAAAGCGAGTGTGACCAGCTGAGTCGTGTGCATGTTCTCCTCCAGGACCTGGGAGCTCTTAAGATCCCGGAGCAGTTCCGCGTGGCCATCTGGAGGGGACTTCAGGAGATGAAGCAGGGCCACCAGGATTACGGTCAGCAGCTCATACGATCCAGCAGCAACATGGCCACCATGGCCATCGGGCCCAGCGGCGAGTTACAGCGGCAGCGTGTCATGGAGGCCGTGCACTTCCGCGTACGCCACACCATCACCATCCCCAACCGCGGAGGGCCCGCCTCCGGGGAGGAGTGGCCGGACTTCGGCTTCGACATGCCCGACTGCAAGTCACGCAAGCACTCCGTCAAGGAAGAGTTCGCAGAGAGCGACTTGCGCTGAGAGGGGGGGGCGTGGCCAGCGGCCTCCCGCGTAGTGATTGGATATCACTTGTCATGTTCCGTTTGATTTTATGACCCACATTCACAACCCCTCACCCCCAGGACTGAAATGGACAGACATCTTTTGGTTTTGTCATCAATTCTCTTTATAAAAGCACTTCTTTTCTTAGACTGAAAGAATGACTTGTTTTCCACTTTCACATGTGTGCAGTGCAACAAAAGCATCTCTCAGACCAGAGTGCTATTGTGGAGAACACTTACAAACTGAAGTGCAGACCATAGCTTTTTTTTTTTTTTTTTGTTTTTTTAAACAGCAAAACATTCAATTATATTTTTATTTTAAATATAATTCACATTACGGTATACAGAAGATAAGGACATTTAGGGCCATTGTATAATAATTCCTCTGTATAATTCATACATGCATCAAAACCAATGTTCTGACCAATAGAGGATGCCCTCACCCATTTATACATGAAAAATCATGAAAACTGTTTCAGCAAATCATTTATACACTAACTGCAGCTAAGGACTGAGCTCCAAAGCTAATGTCCTTCATTATGTTAGTGTCATACAGAATATTCGTCTTATAAGTATTTTTTAATTATCTGTAGCTTTGTTACAAAACCATGACGAAACCATATCATGACAAACGGGCAAGACAGTTTTGTACTAAAACCACTTTACTGCATTTTGAAATTACATGCTGAACTGTAAGCTACGTCCCCGTGTGTGCACCCTAGTATTAAGTGTTATGTTTTTTACTTAACACATGTTCATTGTGTGATACTGGAACATTAAAAGGGTTAGATCTTGAAATGTTTGTAAAACAGTAAGAATGAGTCAGAAAAGAAGCCCCTCCCCCCTGCTCTGTGGTATTAGCCTTGCAGGACAAGGTTTTATTTATCATGCCAAACTATTATGAATTGTTTTCTGTAATTACCGTTTTACAACTTTGTTCCCCATCATTTTGTGTGTAATCTGTAACTGCTCTACCTGGACATTCAGTACAACACAATATGAGATCTACTGACCACAGCCCAGGTATTAATGTGTATGGAAATACTGAATACTGGACTAAATAAGTAGCTTGTTATGTTTTTTCTTAGGTTTATTTAAAACTACAGTAAATTTAGTGCATTTAGTCCCATGAGATATTCCTTCTGTGGACTGGATATAGGCGGAGGTGAGAGGTTTCATGTTGGATGCCGTGTTGATGCCGTTCAGTCCCACAAACGGGGGTTGTTGAGCTCATCAGACTGAGGCTTTTTCAAAGTGTCTTTGGACTTAAATAATGTTAATGAACAACTCTAGCTAGAGGAATGTATTGGTGAGAAATATTTGTCTGAACTCAATTTATTTATGTATGCATTTATAAAATGTAAACATAGTTTCTCTTCCCAAATCTGGCCTGGATGACCTGATATATCTTGGTCAGCCTGTTTCACAATTGAGGTTAATCAGTGTAACGCTTCACAGTGGTCAAGGGTTTTTCAAATTGGCAAATGCTAAATTTTGTCCATAACAAAGCACTTTATTGCTTTTGTATATTGTAAACAATGTAATATTTTGATTGATTGTGATCAGTATTATGTCATGTCAGTCATGTCAGATTTTATGAATGTTTTCAAGTCGATAAATTCTTTTTTAAATAACGGTAATGTCCATTTTTGTTTATATCCATGTTCATGGAACATAATGTTTGTTTGAATTCTGTAAGGTGATTTTTTATGAACATTAAAGTGTGTATTATGGAAATTGTGACTATTCTTTGCCAGCTAGTAAATAATGGAGATTTCCAACAACAGCAACACTCATGTCAGCAATACAAATAAACAAAGACAGACAGACAGACAAAGACAGGCAGACAAAGCACAGCTACAGGTTTTGTTTGGTTTGGACGTGTTCAGAATGAGAGGTAGCTGCACGATTCACCCACATGGCCTGTTGGCTCTAGCAGAAGCATGAATCTGAGTCTCGGACTGACAGAAACATCCACTTACAAACATATTACACCATTTCTAGCAGTTAGCTCTATGATCTAAGTACTTGTATTTAGTTTAAGGTTGATGTACTCACTTGTGTTTCCTGGTCTGGTAACCCAGCACTGCTGGGCTGTTGTTGAAAACTGATTCCAGGTTTTACAGGAGTGGTGTGGATTGGTTATCTTTCCCGTTGTCACAGCTAAAGGATAATAGCAAACATAAGGATAATTTGTGAACATTGTGATTATGTACCATGCCTTATCAATAATTATGAATAAGAAATTATACATTCTGTATTAAACCACTACTATGTCTACCAAATACATTATTTATTCTTAGCTTTAATATATTTTGATTTTTTTTTACATACGTTACTTAAAACAGAAGGACTAACAAAGCAGATTCCACATCTTTTCATCAGTTTAAACTGTCCTCTTGTCTTAGATTATTAGCATCACTGAGGCCCAAAGGCCCAAAGACCCAAAGACCAACGAACATGCCAGTTTCCAACAGGATACCCATGTGATAAATCTGGCGCCCTCTTGTGGTAAATGAGTTAATCCAACATATCCATGCTTGGTATTGGAAAAGTCTGCTTTGTTTGGTTGGTATGGTGTGATTTTTGTTTCAATAGTTCCACAAAAGCAAAAGTAAATCCAAGAGCAGAAAGTATATGTTATGAATGCAAAACAGAAAAAAATATATCAAAAGTATATATATTTTATATAATTGGTTATTTGAAACTTATTTTCGTTTGCATTTTGACAAGTTTTTGGTTCCATTGTTTTTGTTTTTTTGGATTTTCCCAGTAAGGTCTTTTGCTTCTGGAATCTCTCTTTGCTTCTGGTTCGTTTTTTGCTTCTGACTTTTGGAACACATTTCACGTGTGGGAGGGTCTTAGATGAAGGCGTTCCTCTGCAATCTCCATTGGTCACTGATTCCGGACTGATACAGAGCTCTGAGACCGCCTCTGGGACCAAGCCACGCCCACCCCACCAGCTTCCCAGCGTTTTCAAACATGGCGGAACGCGGTGGTTCTGTCTCACAGTAGCATGTAAACTAAGTTTTACCATAAAAGTTTATACAAAGGTTATAATTAATTGCTAAATTGTCTGTAGATATTGCAAATGTACATTGTATAATAACTACATTAAGCATGCTCACCAGCACGAGCTTTTTAAAATTTTAGTGAACTGGATGGAGAGAACATTGATGTGTGGAAGAAATATGAGTAGGCTATTTGCAATATCTGGTATGGCGACGGACGGGGGGTGGGGGGCAGCTGGTGTACGAGAGGCGATGCCAAATATTGTAAAATCCATAATAGTAAAAAATACCAAAATTAAAGCCAAATACCAAAATTAAAGCAATACTGAAAAGTGGCCACCCTATATACAACCAGCTTTGTTCACTCACAGTTTTTCAGTGTTCTGCAGGTACCACACACAAACACACATCACATGCATCTTGTGCTGTCCATATTTTATTAAGAAGTGAACAATATTCATTGAACCATTGAACATAGAGATACTAAACATAATACGTGTCAGACATGACATTCAGACACTGTCCGACTCAGAGATAAAAACAAAAAGATTTTAACTTGGAGGGGTGGGAGTAAGAAGAGTAGTCCATTGAAACGCAGAGTGCGGATTAGTTTCCTTCTCACTTTAGACCCGCGGGGACGCTAGCGAATGATCCAGGAGGAGCGAGTAACTAGTCGCTACTATTGTGAATGTAGCAAAACGGTGACAGAAGCTACAGCAGCGATTAAATTAAAAATAATTTAAAGGCTAGCTTTAAACACGCTCTTCCCTGTTGACTTCTCTCACGGTAATGTCGCGCTGAAAAATACTGACCTGTCTTGTCAATATATGGAGCCAGATCTGTAAACGCGAGCCGCTTTCGCCATTCCAGATGGCTCAGTCAAAACCATTACATCTTAATGAACCTATAAATAACATCAGCGGCAAAAATGAGTGTAAAAAACACCAGGGTTCATCATTTAGAACTACAAAAAAATCTTGTTTCTTATTTTACTATCTACCTATTTTTCATAAGGTATGAAAACTTCAAAACGGCGAATTTCGCCGCAAGGTGACAGATTTTCATGCCTGCATCCAGTTCACTAAAATTTTAAAAAGCTCGCGCTGGTGAAGTGTGCTAAATATTAACTGCCATGCTTAATGTAGTTATTATACAGTGTACATTTGCAATATCTACAGACCATTTACCAATTAATTATAACCTTTATATAAACTTTTATGGTAAAACTTAGTTTACATGCTACTGTGAGACAGAACCACCGCGTTCCGCCATGTTTGAAAACGCTGGGAAGCTGGTGGGGTGGGCGTGGCTTGGTCCCAGAGGCGGTCTCAGAGCTCTGTGTCAGTCCGGAATCAGTGACCAATGGAGATTGCAGAGGAACGCCTTCATCTAAGACCCTCCCACACGTGAAATGTGTTCCAAAAGTCAGAAGCAAAAAACGAACCAGAAGCAAAGAGAGATTCCAGAAGCAAAAGACCTTACTGGGAAAATCCAAAAAAACAAAAACAATGGAACCAAAAACTTGTCAAAATGCAAACGAAAATAAGTTTCAAATAACCAATTACTTAAAAATATATACTTTTAATATATTTTTTTCTGTTTTGCATTCATAACATATACTTTCTGCTCTTGGATTTACTTTTGCTTTTGTGGAACTATTGAAACAAAAATCACTCCATAGGTTGGCCTTAGAATATTTGCATGAAACTTCGATGTGTACTTTCCCTCCAGAGACCGTATCGTCTAGTGAGGGCTCGGTATACATTCTGCATTATTAAGTTATACTTAAAACAATATTGACACTGCTTCATTCATTGCAATTCAAATGAATTGATCTTATAGATCGTTGTGCAGATAGAAGATCGCTGTGCTTGTTGAACAGCTCAAATTTACACCCTGAAACCTTAAGACCTTCGAGTTATAAACTGTCGACTTATTTTTTTACTGAGTTTATATGCAAAATGTCTCTGTTAGCCTAAAACACCAAGAGGAAAACATAAATCAGAGCATAGAGAAGGTGCCTAGTCCAAAGGTCTCTGCTATCTATTACTTTGGCCTACCCCCATCATCACATCGCCTCTACGGAAGTACTGACGTGTTCACGGCGGAACATCACGAGAGGCGGACAGGCAGCCGACAGTGACACAGCGGCAACACCGGGTAAGAAAAGGTATCGACGTTGTTCGCGCGTCTTCTGTGGCTGCTTGAATAAAGCCGCGTGTGTTGGGAGTCTTTCGACGTGGCTCGGGAGACCTGTAACATACACGTCCCCCGGTCTAAGGGGACAAGGCGCCGGGATACGCTGGTTAGCCGTCCCGGCGCTCGCGCTCGCGGACGTCGCTCGTGTCGGTTTCGCCCGGAAGTGAGTTGTCCAGCTGGATCGCTCTCATTGGTCACTGTAGTTCTCCATCGACGTTTCACGGAACGTCTTTTAAACATTATGCACTCGTAATGTGAACTAAACCCGGCGTATAACGGGTCGTTTGAATTAATAAAACGCTCGTATTGTTTTGTGTAAAGTGGGAAGTCCGGGTTAATTGCAGTTTTTCGCTACGTTTGGTAACGAACCGTCTGTCCAATGAACTACATTTCCCAGCTCTCTCTGTTTTGTCAGTCGAGCGGAGGGCTAACTTGTAGCTAGCTAGCCGATGCTAACCAGATAGCTACCTGCCTGAGTGTCTAACGAATACGTCAGCGAGCTATTTTTTAGAAACGTATGAATTTGTGAGGTGTTTTCTAACGGCTATGCGTCTTTATTAGACAGGTAATGACACATGAGAACCAAGTGGTCGCTATAATTTGTGTCTCGTAGGTATGACAGCTAGCAGGCTAACATACCTAGTCTAACTGTAGTGTGTTAGCTGCCCATTAGCTCCTATGAAAATACATTGTAGTTATGTAGGTAATGGGCAACAGCAGCTGCGTCGCTTTGGCTTGATTGACAGTAAATATTTGGAGATATGCCCATTGTAATTATTTTCTAACGCAACTATTCACACATTAGGCATAGCTGATTTAACATAACTACCTCTCTACGTTACCCGAGCTGGCTGGCTAGAGAAATCAATGACATTTCATTGGGATGTGATGAGCTGGCAAACATTTATGAAACCTGCCAGCTTGCTAGTTAAATCAATACAGCGATTTAATGCACACAAAAACCCCTCAACCCAGTATTGTGTGTGTGTATATATAAAAAGCAATGTACTTCTGAATTTGTAGGAGAATCTATATGCTTACTCTGATTTCTTGGTCCTTATTTGTAATTAAACCATATTTCATAATGAACAGTCATGGCATTAATTGACAAAATAATTAATTAATTAACAATCTGCTCATCTTTGTGCAGACAGTATGTCAGAAGGAGATAGTTCTGGTGAATCCATCCATGGGAAGCCATCGGTCATTGGAAGCTTCTTTACGCGACTTGGGCAGGTAAGGACTTAAACCCAAATTGTAGATGGTTCACTCCGCCGACGTCAAGCTCTGTACTGTATTGACGGTATACGCCTTGCAGCTTCTTACTTGTCTGCTAATAATTGTATGCCTTTTGACAGCGTAGTGAAATGGTGTGTGTTGTAGATCTATCAGTCATGGTTGGATAAGTCAACTCCGTTCTCAGCAGTGCGGTGGGCAGTCACTCTTCTCCTGACCGCCATATACATGATCAGAGTGTATATACTACAGGTAGGAGACACCCGACGACACTTTTCAGTTGATATCAACATCTTGTTCATGAGGTGCTAGATCTCTGCACAGTTGCATGATTCCTTTATGCATTTGAAAGTTTAACTTACAAAGATGCATTAAGTCTTGGTGTGTGTTTGTCCTTCTGGTTCAGGGTTGGTACATAGTCACGTATGCTCTTGGAATCTACCACCTCAATTTGTTCATCGCGTTTCTCTCGCCAAAAGTGGACCCGTCACTGCTCGACGATCCAGGTTAGTTCGTGCAGACTCCGCTCTTTAGCATCACGTGTGCTAATATGTTCATACAACATGCAAACCAAGTACCTCACGTAAGTTTTGTGGTGTGACCTGGGTGTTCCTGGGTGGCTCGGCTGGCAGTGCAGTTTTGAGTGGGCACAAGTGTAACCTGAGGTCTGTGTAACTGTACATGGGAAGGAAACTGTCTTCATAACCACCTTAAAAGCGTACCAGAAATAGATCCTTCAGGCAAGAAGTCTTTTAAGACTTCTTTAAGACTCGTGGCCAGAGAGGGAAACCCTAACCCTTGTGAGCTCACACATTCTGTTCTTTATTATCCTTGTGTTGGTATTAATGACAGGAGTCCACAGTGTACACTAAGCACATTTCTGCTCTGTGTCTAAACGTCATGGCAGTACTAGTGTGTTCAACAATCTCCGCTCTGCTCTTTTTGACCCTCCCCTCTGTCTTCAAAAGATGAGGGTCCATCGCTACCCACAAAACAGAATGAGGAGTTTCGCCCGTTCATCAGGAGGTTGCCCGAATTCAAATTCTGGTATGTTTTTCCACCCTTGTAGGTGGTCTACAGTGGACATGTTGTGTGCGTGCGCGTGCGTGTTTTCCTTGTGCTAATGTTTTCAGTCTTGAGTAAAGAAATACTTTTTTTTTTTTTTTTTTTTTTTGCATGGACCTCAATATAAAATAGAATTTTGTGATCTGGTGTTAAGTCGAACAGTTAATGTAGTAGCAGGGTGAACACCTGTGGCACTGTCGGCATTGCGGTGTACGTGTTCAGGCCCGTGAGGCAGTGTGGAGTTCTGTCGTCGTCCACCTGTCACTTACAGAACCGAGATTGCGCTCCGTGTCCATGCAGACTTGGCAAACTAAGACCCAGTTAGACTCCATTAACTTGACTCGCCAGGCTCTCCGCGTGATCTCGGGCGTTTATGACTTTGGCCGGCGTCTGAAATCGCGAGCGCTGCG
This sequence comes from Brachyhypopomus gauderio, assembly GCF_052324685.1. Lineage (NCBI taxonomy): Eukaryota > Metazoa > Chordata > Actinopteri > Gymnotiformes > Hypopomidae > Brachyhypopomus > Brachyhypopomus gauderio. The sequence continues at coordinate 1,818,578 of NW_027506886.1, forward strand.
CTGATTTCTCGCTGTTGTTGGTGGCGGTTTCAGGCACTCCGCGACCAAAGGGATAGTCATCGCCATGGTCTGCACGTTCTTTGAAGCCTTCAACGTGCCCGTGTTCTGGCCCATCCTTGTCATGTACTTCATCATGCTCTTCTGTATCACCATGAAGCGACAGATCAAGGTGCGTTCCCCGTTCCTTTCACATCTGCCGTCTCCATAACGTGCGTCTTCTACTTCTAAACGATTTTTGCCTCCCTCTCTGTCCACAGCATATGATCAAGTACAGGTACTTGCCCTTCACACATGGGAAGAGGATCTACAGAGGCAAGGACGACACAGCGAAACCCTTTGCTAGTTAAACCCCCCCCCCCCCCCCCCACACCCCACCCCCCTCTGAAATTAAGGTTGTTGATGAAGAATGGTGCGTAAAAGGGTTGAGGACTTTGGTTTTTGTTTTTTCTTTGTTTGGTTTTTGTTTTCTTTTGTGTGTGTGTGTGTGTGTGCGGGTGTAGAATGGAAAAGAAAAGTAGACCTAGTAAAAGAGTTTTGATCCATGATGACAGTGTTGTGGTGTGGCCTGAATGGGTGATTGTGAGAGGGCTGTCGCTGCCTTTGAGAGACTGCACCGGCTCCCGGAGGTGTCCGGGATTCAGCTGCCCTTAGCGGATGAGTGCAGTGCCTCTTTTGCCTTGAACACAGACTCAGTTTGACAGTGAGCACAAGCTGAGTGCGGTCATGTGTAATGACGCCCCCTACTGGCTACACGACCCCAGCTTCATCGCCTTTACTCTTCCATTACCATTCAAGGGAACCTAACTGTCCATCAATCCTCTGTATGAGTATTTGAAAGCATATTGTATTTCAGGGTGGATGTTTGTCACCAGCATCAGTTATGTTAGTGGTCAATTAAAGTCAAAGCTACTGAGTGGCACAACATTCTGCTTTCATTCTCTGCATCAATTGCCAGACTATATTTACACATGTGCACTGGAGCAGTTGTGCTTACCATTCTGGTATCAAGTCAATACAGTCAGTTTTAGTATTCGGGTGCATCGCTGCAAAAGATTTTCACAAAAAATGGAGACACTAGTGAACTGCAAGGATTTGTAGCATCTGCTCTGGTAGTACTCTGTAACCTGCCACAAGTGAAATATGAATTTGACCTCTTAAATGTGCGGTAGCCTTCTCTAGTTCTGTTATTGTGCATAGTTTGTCCCTAGTACCATCCATCCTAGCATCTTGTAATTTCTCCACACAGCTTAGCCCTTAATTACCCTGATATTGAGCATGTTTTAAGTTTTGAAACAAAGGTTCATTCCATCGCACTGTAGACTGACTCAATAGAACCGGTTGTACATTTTTTTAAATATAATGTGATTATACCATTCCAAACTATTTTTTTTCTCTCTCTTCTTTTGCAGAGGAAACATAATGTCGAGTGCTTTAAATATATGGATGGAGAGAGTTTAGACTCTTTTTTTTTTTCTCCCCTCTTTTCTTTTAAAGTTATCCTGGACTCTAACAGCTAATGTAGAATTTTGGTACAATTTTTTTTTAATATATATAAATTTTTCCCCTTCAATGAGCACTGAAGGTGAGGATCAAAACATTTTTCCTGATATTGTGCATCTTGATTTATGGGGGTTTATATAAGGAAAAAATATATATATATGTGTATATTTTAAAGGGTAAATTGAGATCATTTTGTTTTTTTTCCTTTAGACATGTGATTCCAGGTGTTAAATTCAACTCTTGACATAATAAAAATACAAATACATTGGATACTAGAATCGGATACTAGATCTGTACCTTTCTCACTGAAGGCATTGCATGTTTTTGGTTTACTTGTGCTGCTGTTCAAAGAATGATTTTAATAACTTACAGTGTAAATTTTTCACTCCAAATGCTATTAAAAGATAGTGTCCCTTCAACTGTGTTGTACCCAACTCTTACTTCATCTGTATTGTAGGTATATACCTCTTTTTCTCTTTCTTATTATTAAGATGCTAATAATGAACATGAAGACTCACAGCCTTGAAGGCTACTGTCAGCCATGTCCTAATATCGCTGCCTTTTTGTTAGCCAATTGATGTTGCAGCTCTGAATCTACTTTCATGCTACCCGGAAACTTCGTTTATCGTCCCTGAACGTTCTGTGGCATACGAGTTACCGGACTACAGTGGACATAGCTTCACTTTTGAAAGGTGAAAGAATACAGTTGCTTCTGTGGTGTGTTCATAATGTTGTGAGATTTTGTATTAAATGCTGAAATGCTTTGGCACAGACAGTGTGAACTGTGTGAAACGTCTGGAAGGCGGGACCATTTCAATCTCATTCATTTCTGTTTTTTTGTCTGTGGGAGTGCCTAGTAATGAAAAATGTAGCTGATTGGAATCTGTCCAGGTAAATGTCTATGGTGTCGTTTGGAGAAACCTGCATTGTTATGTGTTTCAAGCTTATTTTTTGTTTGAGGATTTTTTTTTTTTGACTTCTGAAATTTGGTCCTTATGAATTGGTTCAAATTTATGTTGGTGACTGACTTATTAATGTGTCTGGACCTACACACGTTTGGAAGAAAATCCATCATTTTGGTTCCAATAAAATGAACGAGCTAACACCTTCGTTACACAGACTCCGGATTGATCACTATTGCATTAAACGTAGGGTTGTTTTCCATCAGTTCTGGCACTTCGGATGTACAGTGAAGTCACTCACTGCTACGTGTTTTGAATTTGCATCGTACATGTGGATACAGCGAGGTTTTTACTATCCGACTTGGACTTGAAACCTGAGATATCGCTTAGAAAGGAGGCAGAAGAACTACGCTACCTTCTGACCTCCATTCTGATTCATCTCCCAGTGAGACCCAGCGAGGAGAACAGCAAAAGTGCGGGAATGCGTGGCCCTCTTCTCACAGTGGATGGGACTTTTTGGAATTGCTTTAAAACAGCAATTCCGGTTTTGTTTACATTTCCGAAGCGATTTAAGGAGGTGACGGCCACCTCATCGTGGCTTTGCCGTGGCTCCCAGTGTTAGAAGAAAGCTAGAAGCAGCGTATAGAGTTGAGAAAGTCATTATGGTCTTTATTAACAAGGAAGAGAAAACCAGAAAACTACGAAGAACCACATCGCGAAGCCTGGTCTGGACTGGAAAAGGTAAAAATCTGTATGCACCGTAATCGCTCAGAGCACAGATCTAAAGACAGACAGGCTCAGAGGCAGGATCAATGGAAGTATCCATTTTGGTGTGGGTGGAACGTCCCAAGAAGTGAGATCAATACACCAGGTATGGAGGTCAGGGTGCACGGCCAGACTAAGGCTAGAGAGGAGAACAAAGGTACAGACAGAACTATCTGGCCTCAGCAGGAAGAAAGAGGCAAAGCCTGCATTTGGAATAGTAGGATCATGTGCAGACTGAGACTCACAAGGTTTGGTGTAGGGTTTTATCATATTTCTGTTTTTTTCCCCATTTCTGTTCGTTTTGGTTACTGAATATTTAATATAATTTATATAATGTAGTTTGGTAATATTAGTAGTACTTTTAAATGCTTCATATGCTCCCTGGGTCTTTAAATTAGGCCAGGTAAGGTAATGCCAGGTAAGGAGGAGCTCTCTGCTTCCCTCTTGTGGCAGATTTAACAAATAAGTCTGTGCAGTTCATGCGTGGGAGAGACATCACACATTACATTAGATCAGGTAAGAAGATTAATCACTATAAAACCTTAAACTGAGAAGTGGTAGTGTGTAGAAGGTATACATATGTGGATAGGATATCATTCAGGACAGAGGAAGAATTTAGAAAAAGGATCAAGAACAGTTTCAGCATCCCATAGCAAAAGCCCCTTACTGCTTGGCCATCCAGCTAAACTCAGTAGGGGGCAGCTGGGGTTTATTCTGCTGGAAGTTGGAGGAGTGACCAGGCAAATCCTGAGTGAGGCTGTAGCTGGTTGAGCTTGGAGAACCACTGGAGCTTAACTGCACAAGTTTGCAGTGAGCCACCAGTCTGCAGTGTGCTTGTAACCTGAGAAGGAAAGGTCCCAGAAGAGCTGCTGGTGCTTTCTGCAGCGTCACTGGCAGACTGATGGAAACACCAGAACCCACACTGGAACCCTGCAACTAGGACTGGCCAGTTAGCAACTGCAACTGGAGAAGAGAGAGAGCACCGTAAGAGCTGCTGCCTTCTTGTACTGCGTCACTGGAAGATGTTAGCTGGAGCTTTGGGCCAGCTAAAGACAGACTTTATTTAGTTACAGACTGCACAAGAGACCATCTAGAACTTGGGTGCTGACCACCATAGTTACCTCGCTGAGAGGTTGATGCCAATGAACCTCCTACAGTCTAGGTTTGGGACATGGGCTTACTTACTGGCCTGCGTTGAGAAGGATGGGGAAGTTGAGGGTAGGTTTGAGGTTGAGATGGGGAAGGAACACGAGGTTTGGGCTTTTCTGAAAGACGGTACCTTGACTGGTCTGAAGATGGAGCCCTGTGGCCAAACACACTGTGCACTGGATACAAAATCTAAGTTGTCTGGGGTTGTTGTAAGTCTGGGGTCTGCTTAACGCACTAACTCTGCTCCCCAGACAGGTTCAACATTGCCAAAGGATCCTGGCACATGGGGCTGGGCTCCAGGAAACTGCTGCTTTGGAACACAGATTGGTAGCAGAGCCACTTGTAGTCTGAGCTTCTCAAGAAGCCGTTTAACCACTGGAAACACAACTTGACTGGCCAGCCCGAGTCTGACTGGGTTGTGGGCCTTCAGAGGGACTGCTGCATCAGACGTGGAGCCCACCACCCTGGTTTGATGAGGAAGGGAGCTGATTTTTTGCAACTGCTCCCAAGGAGTCGATACTGCGACACCATATGGGTACTGATTTCTCATTCCACACTTGAAAGGGATGGAACAAAAAGTTAAGGAAGATAACTAAAAATAGTTCTTGACATAGGCACAAGGCATCAATGTCTGTAGTTGAGTGCAATATTTTACCTCCAAGCCCCTCTGCTTTATCAGAAAGCCTGCATAGCAAAAGGGCATTTAAACAGGAAGGTGAGACACTATCTAAAATACAGACATGGTAATGTGACACCGTAACTCCATCATAAGACATTAAATTTTTTATTCAGTGTTGATGAACTAGGCTCCTTTTGCTGTTGTATGTTTCCTGTACACACACACAATGAAGATCCACATGTGCAATGTTTCTGGACAAACTTTAGTGCCTTAAGTAATAATCATGAGTCACTGCGCTGTAGGAGTCACTGCACTGTAGGAGTCGCTGCACTGTAGGAGTCACTGCACTGTAGGAGTCGCTGCACTGTAGGAGTCGCTGCGCTGTGGGAGTCGCTGCGCTGTAGGAGTCGCTGCGCTGTAGGAGTCGCTGCACTGTAGGAGTGACTGCGCTGTAGGAGTGACTGCGCTGTAGGAGTGACTGCACTGTAGGAGTCACTGCACTGTAGGAGTCACTGCACTATAGGAGTCACTGCTCTGTAGGAGTCACTGCTCTGTAGGAGTCACTGCGCTGTAGGAGTCACTGCTCTGTAGGAGTCACTGCACTGTAGGAGTCACTGCACTATAGGAGTCACTGCTCTGTAGGAGTCACTGCGCTTTAGGAGTCACTGCACTGTAGGAGTCACTGCACTGTAGGAGTCACTGCTCTGTAGGAGTCACTGCTCTGTAGGAGTCACTGTACTGTAGGAGTCACTGCACTGTAGGAGTCACTGCACTGTAGGAGTCACTGCTGTGTAGGAGTCACTGCTAATATTTCAGAAAATCTTCCTAATTCCACATTTTGGACAGTAAAATCTTCTCTTTTAAATGCAAAATCAACTTAAAAATGCAATAAAAGAGGAACTGTACATGATACAGGTTACATAGTTCAAGCCTGACAGATTAGTTGTAAACATTATTCAAAACTTTGACATAAGTGAGTCATCGACCAAAGAGCTTTTGGTCAAAATAAGTCACTGCTTAAAAAAAATAGATGTTGTGTGTAATGCACGATACTGTAATATTTACATTAATTAGCAACCATTGGCTGTCATCTAAATGAAGCATAATTAAATGTTATTTTCACAACACTGGAAGAATAATCCAGGCATCACTTTATTATCCAAAAAGAAATTGACGAGAACAAGGCTCAAAATTGTAAGACGTGACTTAGAAAAGACTTTGCAAAGACAATGGCTGTGTTCGAAATAGTCTACTACATACTACTGGCGTACTGATCGAGCCCCAAATCAGTATATCGTATGCAGTATGTGACCAAAATGAAAATTTCCAGTACGCGAAACATACCCGGATGACCTACTACTTCCGCAAAATATTCCAGTACGCGAACAGAGCTATCTTCATGGTGTACTGCATCCCATCATGCAACGCTACGTTCACGTGACTCCGTAGTGTGCTTTGCTTTTGTCGCATACTGGAAACTGTACTGCATACTACTACGAGGACCAGTATGCAGTATCCAGTATATACTGAGTCCAGTATGCAGTATCCAGTATGTAGTAGTCTATTTCGAACACAGCCAATGACAATATATCAACTATATGGGAAGAGAAATTACCGAACAGGATTCATGTGTGCAGGCATGCAAATTTAAAATTTATTTCTCAAATTTTAAAATGTTATAGAGTGACCTCTGCAGGCAAGAAAGTAAAATCTCCGTGCAACTTTTGTACTCATTGCTCTAGTTTCTTTATTTTTCTGCTACTTTAGTAATAAATGTTGATAATGTAGAAAAAAATAAAGTGAACTATATACAATACTAAATAAATGTTGGGTGAACGAGTAATATGCAGGGGAAAGCAAATATGTACGAGGTGGACTGTAATAAAAAAGGATGGTGGGGTTGTGAACTTTCTGACCGACAGATGGCGATAAAGGTACACAACATAGTTCAATTCTGATACACCCATATCTGGAAATCCCTGAACTTCCCTGATCTAACACACTCAGTTCATCCAAAGGAGACCTGAAAAGAGATATACTTTTTCAAACTATTGTACGTGTCAACAGGAAAAGTCATATACATGACTATATATATATATATATATATATATATATATATATATATATATATATATATATATATATATATATATATATATATATATATAGAGAGAGAGAGAGAGAGAGAGAGAGAGAGAGAGAGCCCATACTGCATGTCATATGCTATATGATGATCATGTTATATAAACTGTAAATATACTTTGATTAAGTGATTCATCATTAATTAATTACTTATTATTACTCATACTAGTGATTTAATGTTCCCTGTTGGAGCTGCTTCTTTATCATAAGGTCCTCTGCCATAGGGTTGTGTTTTTTATTCTGGCCCCTCTCATAGTTTCATGTGAATGAATCGTTCTTTGGAATTGTCTTTAATGAACCGGTCGAACCAGTTCTCAAGTTCATCGGATTTTTATATATTTGCCAACTTGCCAAGATTCTCATTTTTTTTAAGAAATAAGATATTTGAGAAATTATCCAAATAAATGATTTCAAAATATCAATGCAAGACTTCCGACAGGGAAATGTAATCTTCATAGTCACAAATTAAACAAAAATACAATTTAGCTTCGTGGTAGGCTACTCGAACATATCTGAAAGTACTTTAGGCGGAATAATTCAAATGAAAGTAAGCACCTTCTCCACTGGGAGGAAATAAAAAGTCTAAGTCTAAGACCACATGTCTCTCGCAACAGAGTTTGAAAAACTGAATAGAACTTACTGTACAAATAGAATTACATTTGCTCTTAATTTAACCCCTTACGCATAAACTGATAGGATGTGGTGATATAGATTTATCTATTCAATCCGTTATGTGAAGTAGGCTATATCACTAAAAATTAAATGCATTATAGAGATTGCATTTAGGCCTACATATCCTTTTAATAATTCTTCCTCATCCTCATCACATGTAACCTAACAAATTCTCTCCATTTTGGAAAAAAATTCTTAGAATGTTGTGTTTTTTCACGTTTCCAGTAGTAATGTTTTTGCCAGCACAGGCTTTTATAATAATAATAATAATCATCATCATCATTATTTATTTTTATTGTTGGTGGCGGTGATGGTGTTGTCTCCCGTATAAGTACCTGGCGATTATTGGAGTTTTGCCATTCCATCATATTTTCTTCGACCAAAAGATAGATGGGCATCATTTCTTAGGGGGTGCAGTTCATGTGTATGACCACTAATGGGCCTGTCCGCTCTTCAGGTAGAACCTGTCCAAGCACGTATGACTATGACTTATTGCAATCTTCTAAAGAGCAAAAATATTACACTTTGTCATAGCTTTGGTAGAAAAATAATCTGCAGTAGGTGTACAGAGTCATTTTTAGCAATGCTTAATGCTGAAATGTGCATCAACTATCTCTGGAGACAAGTGTGAAAGAGCTTCGTAAGTCAGCATCTTGTCTGTGAATGCCTGTGAATTTCTCTACACATCTCTTTTGTTTAATTCTGTATGCTATTAATTAAAACCCACCCTTTCCTCTGCCTCTTATCTCTACACATCCCTTTAGCTCTCCTGTTTAATCTTTCACCATGCTTTCTATCTCTCTATCTCTCTCTCATACTCTAGCTCTCTCCATCTTTCTCCTTCTAGCCCTTCTTTGTTCTCTCTATCTCTTTGATTCCCTTGCCCTTTTCCCATTTAATGTATTCCCTTAATTTTGCCCTACACCTTTATCAGTTCGAGTCCTTTCTGAAAGCCGCACGCTCCTGGCTAAGTTGTGAAGGGCACAGTTCTCACCTCTGCCCTGTCTGAGCTGAGTGAGTGTGTGCTGAACCACCCACTCTCTGTTTCACTCCATTAAGAGTGCTAGAGTGCTATATTGATAGGCCAGTGGAGTAATGACAGCACTAGCTGCCAAATTAAGGTCTGCCTGCTGTAACAGCACACAGGCAGTGTGACAGCCACGACCACAGTCTACATGCGCTCACTTCTGTGCTGTTTTACTAGCGTGGAATTCAACATGCATAATATCCAAGCTCAGTTTTTCTGTCGGTATACAGTAAGGGAATTGGAGGCAGAGCAGACCTCTAAGATTTGTCACACTTTGCTAGTTTACACTGGCTTTAACCTTTACTTGACTTGTGAGTGGAAGTCCTGAAGCCAGTCTCTCTCTTACTCAGAAACATGACGTCCTGAAACCGTATCACTCCATCTGAATAACTCTGTAATATTTTTCTTGTCACATCTGAAATTGAGAGGGCAGAACTGAACTGTAAATGTTAGTCTTTACTTTAGAATAGAATAGATTAGAACAGAATAGAATAAAATGGAATTATTTAGTTTAAAGTGGAACAGTAGTCACAGTGATTGCACAGATTCCTTTAGGAGCTAAATATAGGCCGTATGATCAAAAAAAGAGGATATTGAAAAACACCCTGAAGTGTGAAACTGAAATGTATGGGATATGTACTTTACAAGCCTCTTTCTTCTCTTTCTGTCCATCAAAAAGTTTTCTGGTGCAGCTCTGGGACTTGTGGCGCTGGTCTTTGATTTTAATACTGAGAGCATAATTTATGTAAGATGTTTGAATGGCTTTTGGAGTGCAGCAAGATTAAAGAACCCTGTATAGGAGAACAAACTATTCTGAGGGGTTTGGAAGGGAGTTTGTTAAAGAAATGGTAAGGGGGGGGGGGACTCTGTGTGTGTGGGTGGGTGCGTGTGCACGCATGTGCATATGTGTTGAAGGAGATAGTGGTTTCAAATGCATATCTACAATTACAACAGTGATTACACCGAAGGATTATGCATGTGTTTAAAGCAATAATTGATTTGTAAGCAACGATGCATCAGTGTATATTCATGCTTCCATCCATCAGTCCATCTATATCATACCTATTGTTCACCTGCTATGAGTACAACAATAACCCTCCCAAGATTTATCAAACCCACTGTAGAAGTCACACAAACTCAGATCCCAGTCGTCTCTGCAGATGAAGAACACATAACTGCTTAATTAATACTGGCAAGGAGTCTTTAAGTCCTTTTCCATTTGCCGTGACCTCATGTGAGCCCCAGTGGTCACTTCTCTCTGCACCTAATGCTGTTTAAACGTCTAACTGACCATTGCAAGCAGCATTGTGTGTGCTCATCAGAGCAGGCAGGAGAGAGTTAAGAGGCCCAGTGAAGTTCATCCTGGAATCTAGTACCAAACCGCACACCTGGCCTACACAGCAAATATACTGCAGTATGAGGCAGATGTCATCTAAGGTCCTCATAACTCATGAACAAGCACATACAGGTTATAAATCTGCTGTGATAGATATAGATCATTTCCTATCACTGTTTATTCAGTTGTTTCTGGGTGTATAGTGGGTATATATCTTAGGCAGACGGGGTTCATTTACTGCTTTGACCAATAATACTTTAGAAGGAAACCATGTGGAGTGAAAATGTAGACCCTGCCCTGTGTGTGTGTGTGTGTGTGTGTGTGTGTGTGTGTGTGTGTGTGTGTGTGTGTGTGTGTGTGTGTGTGTGTGTGTGTGTGTGTGTGTGTGTGTGTGTGGGTGTGTGTGTGTGTGTGTGTGTGTGTGAGTGTGTGTGCACATGCATGTGTGCAAGAAAGAAATAAGCACAGGCCGGGGTTTCCACAAGCATACAGTTTATGGCAACTCTGTTGTTAAAAGCACTAGACAAAATCATTTTAATTCAACTAAATTGAACCATTATGCCACGAAGGGTTTCCTATACAGAATATCACGTTTTATCATGTGATGTTAAGCAAATTCATTTTGCTGGCATATCTAATTATATGCAACAAATGTTGAGAGAGAGCTTGGAGATCTAAGAAATTATAGGGAGTTCCCATCCTGGGCACTAGCTGATGTCAGTTACTTTAAAATGCTGTTTAATATGAAATGATATCTCTCTCACCCCTCTTCGTCTGTTATACACAGATGTGCGCACAAACACACACACACACACACACACACACACACACATGGATACAGAAGAGAGCAGGTGGGGGGATAATCTAATATGTCTGCTCTTTTTAGGCTGAGGTCTTTTGATTCGGCTCATTTCGAGCCAGTCCAAGCTGCCGCCCCTCCAAGAGTGTGGAGACCAACTCCAGAGAGCCCGTGAAAGCTAAACTCTGAAGAGACAGCCATGGGGTAGGCTGAGTGAGAAACAGAGTGAAATGTAGAGACCGAGAAAGAAAGAGGGGGTAAGATTGATATTTGGTGTAATGTACAAGAGATAAATGACTGCAGGAAATAGGTAAAAGAGTGAACAATAAAGAGAATAGAGCCACACAAACAGTCTCTCCACATTTCTATGTGTGAGAGTGTGTGTGTGAGAGAGAGAGGGAGTGTGAGAGTGCTGTGTGGTATGGCGGTATTGTTTCTGTGACAGAGATCAGTGGTTGGATGAATGCGATTCATTTGTGGCGAGAGGGGGGGGGGGGGGAGTGGGGGGCTGCTCTCCCAGGCTAATAAAACACAAGGGCTCCTGCTGCTGTGGTAGCGTGCTGAGCGCAGCAGGGGGCGGGGCTTTGTTGTGTTTCCCTGCCCAAATTATGGAAGCGTCAATACCCACCCTGGATCCCGTCAATAGAACAGAGCTTCGTGACTGATGGGAGACCAACTTCAAGGCTAAGCTAAAAGAGAGAGAGAGAGAGAGAGAGAGAGAGAGAGAGAGAGAGAGAGAGAGAGAGAGAGAGAGAGGAATGAAAGAGAGAGAGGCCTGACCTGTTTTTAACCAAATAAGGTCTGCACGTCAGCCTGACATGGAGGCTTGTTGTGAGAGTTGTCTGTGGAGTGATGTCTATTGTGAAGAGGGAAGAGGTACCCAATGGCACAGGCAGCATATCCAGAATCTCTCTCTCTCTCTCTCTCTCTCTCTCTCTCTCTCTAACCGTGTGGGAGGGAATACAGCACAGTCAGCCCTGTCGTTGATTTGCCTTGATCTGAACGGTGACATGCCTTCAGGGTGAAGACAGAGACACCAGACGCAATTTGCAGTGATAGTTAGCATTAGCAAGCATGGCTGCCTGAATCAAAGATGTTATCCTAGTAAACATTGACCAAAGTTTCATTTCGTTTACACCTAATGAAGCAATAGGTGTGTGTGAAAACCGGGGTGGGGTGTTTATCTGATTCTTAACCACACAGCCAGCTAACAAATCTAGAAGCAGATGTGCAAATCAGTCCTAATCCACTGGGGAAAAAATCAGCATCTGAGTGAAATTAATGTAATACAGTGTTTCTTCAGATCATGAATACTATTGGTAATGGTCAATAGGTCGTTTGTAATTGTGGGACTTTATGGGGAAACTGCGCTATTTTGTGCCTTTGGAGATCCCGCAGGACACATCAAGGCCCTGCCAGAAGCAGCATCACAGTGAATTATTAAACATCAAGTTTCAAATCAGTAGTTTAAAAGAGAGAGAGAGAGAGAGAGAGAGAGAGAGAAAGAGAGAGAGAGAGAGAGAGAGAGAGAGAGAGAGAGAGAGAGAGATCTGTCTTGCTTCACTACTATAAAAAAGGGAAAAATAGAAAAGAAAAAGTGAAACTTTTCTCTGTTGATTCTTTCTTTCTCTCCGGCTTGGAGTTGGAACTTCAAGTCGTTTTGCTGGCTGTTCAAACGGTTGGGAACACGGCGCGCTCGCCGGGTTCCTGCGCGCGCATTCAAAGAGCGCGTGCCTCAGAAGTGCCACCTAGCAGCGCGCGGGCGCGGCAGCCTCGCGCTGCGCAACGATTCAGATATGCTAATTGATCAGCGGGGTAGCTCAGAGCGCCGCTACAACCTGCTTCAGATATTCAGACGCTTTACTCATATTTTCTCTCGCCCTCTCTCTATCACACACACACACACACACCTTTTCTTGGTGAATTTACTCTTTCTTTGTCTACTTTCACCTTCTACTTTTTCTTATTAATTTACTCGTGTTGTCCTAACTCTTTCTCACTACTGTAGCACACACACACACGCGCACAACTCTTTTAAACTATTTTAGTTAATTCGCATCAGAACCTAAACCTTTGACACACTTTGTATGTTCTAAAATCATACATCCTGGATTATAGATATAATCTATATTATTGATCTGCTGTGCTGGCGTCGGGAGCTATAAAGACATACGGGGAAACCGAGAAAACAAGTGGTTTAAACAGTGGAGGAGGGCGACGCGAACATAGAGGAGAGCTAAAGAAATTTCTAAAAGCAGTTTGGCATGAATGTGTGTGTTCAGGGCTAAGAAGAGTGAGTTAGAGAGAGAGAGAGAGAGAGAGCTGTGCCCGTTGTCTCTTCACGGAGGCTGTGGCAGTTTTTTGCTGTCCCACACGGCTCTCTTTTCTCCGCGCGCGGGACTCACGCTGCGCGGGAACCTGAGCTGATTGGGTTTCATTCACTACTCTCCCCGCCCCCACACGCTCGCGCGCACACACCTCATCTCCAGCTGGCTGAAGAGCGATTGTTGAGGCGCCGAGGGGGTCACGTGGGGGTCGTCCACTGCGGCGCGGCTCTGCGAGCTCCCCGCCTCGCTTTCTCCTGCAGGTTGCTAGGGCCCGGTGTTCCCGCTCGGGGCCCGAATGGAATGACACGGACGCAGCGCCCCTGCTGGACGTCGGCTGGAGGCCTCTTTGTGTTCGCCGCGGATTTTCGGGAGTTTGGGAGTGTGAGGGCGAACCCAAACACACACACACACGCACACGCACACACACACACACACTATTAACAGAGGCCCAGCGTAGGTTACATATCATAGTAGTGTTTATCCAATTTTTATGGAGATTTTAAGTTTACGATATGTTGACTTCGGCCTTTCCAGACGCTTTAATTTAGTAAATAATAAGACAATAAAGAATCTTTTTTAAAACTCCTTGATTAAAGACACATTTCCTTTGAATTGTTATGTATGTGGATGATGACGGAACATTCTGCGCTGGTCTATTCATCCAGAGCTTAGGCAAACTTTAGCGTCACTCTATGGGTGGAGCTGCCCTTTAAAAAACAACCCATTCCCTGAGGAGATTCCTACCCTAAAAACAAACACAGTGTATTTATTCCTTTTAGGAGAGGGACAGTGTTTACTCTCTCTCTCTCTCTCTCTCTCTCTCTCTCTCTCTCTCTCTCTCTCTCTCTCTCTCTCTCTCCTCTCTCTCTTCTCTCTCTCTCTCTCTCTCTCTCTCTCTCTCTCTGTGTCTGTCTGTCTTTCTTTCTGTCTGATGTCTCTCTCTCTCTTTCATCAAATCCATCCTGGTGAAAAGACTCAGACAGTACCAAGATTACATCGCACTACACCCCAAAGTGCCACAGCTCATAAACGGGACACAACAGACCAAATAGCAACAATAAAACTTCTAATCACAACAAATAATAAAACCACACAACATAAAAGAGTCAGCCAAAGCCAACACTGGTGAGCCAGGGCTTCCTTCCTGCCTCCTCTTTTGAAAGAAGTGTGTGTGTGTGTGTGTGTGTGTGTGGTGTGTGTGTGTGTGTGTGTGTGTGTGTGTGTGTGTGTGTGTGTGTGTGTTCACACGCGCATACGAGTGGGTGGGTGTATGGATGATTTTAAGGATGTGTGTGTGTGTGTGTGTGCATGTGTGTGTATGAGTGTGTGGGTGTATGGAGGAGTTTAAGGGTGGTGTGAGATTATAGGAGCCTAGTTGTTAGAGTGCACTCTTCTTCTCTGTCTGTGTGTCTTTGTTACTCTGCACAACTGCATCGTTGGAGTCTTGTCAAATGTGTCACCCTCAGCGATGCTTCCCTCCCCCAACGACATCATCAAAGCGTATCCGTGGCACCTGTGACCTCGATTTGCGTTGTCTCTGCGCGAGTCCACTGCAGCTAGCACTGTAAACAATCGACTCCGTTGAACTCGTCACAGCCATAAACTAGCTGTCCTTTTAAAAGAAGCCAGAGTTCACAAAGAGACAGCCCATGGTCCCGTTGAAATTAGGGACACATGTTCCCTGCAGGAATAAAGAGTTGCCAAAAAAACAAACAAAACAAAACAACAAAAAAAAAAGAAAACAAAAGACGATTGTTTTCAAGAAGGCTGTGATGAGGTACTGACACTGTCTAGAAGTCTGTTGGGGGCCTTAGTGATGCAACCCATAATGTTTTAGTTACATTTACTTTTTGAAAATGCGGGGTCTTACACGGTTTCCGATTAAACCTGACTGAATGTGGTTCAGATTAAGCCTGATTGAACACAGTTTTGATTAAACCCGATTGAACGTGGTTCAGATTAAGCCTGATTGACCACAGCATTCATTAAACCTGATTAAACACGGTTCAGATTGAACCTGATCGAACAGTTTTCACTGAACCCAGTCCAAGTTAAACCTGAATGAACATGGTTCAGGCAAAACTTATTTATGGCTAATGATCTCTGGAAAGGAATCGACATGAAGCGTTACAGTGCTTAACACGTGAACATGTGAAACACTTGTGAGCCACATAACAGCCAAGACAACAAGAGTACGAGACTAAGAGCAGAAAGTGTGGCAAGCCCTTCTGTGAGGGAGGGAGTGAAGCCCTTCAACTGAGAGATCCTGGGGCCTCCATCCCACATTCCTTCATTCTGTCTGCTGCCATACTGTTCAGTCCTGGTGACTGTCCTTAAGGATAGTACCTCCGTGTGATGTCACTTCCTGTGTGAATTGGAACGTCTCAACCGAAAGGAGCGACATCTTTTTCTGTGTTGGTGTTTCCTCCGAAGCCACTGGGTCGTTAAACCAAAGATATATCGCCTGCCTTTTTTCTGGGACTTTCACTAGTGGATCAGGAGATACACGCACTGGGATATGTAAAACCAGAGGGAAGTTTCTTACTGGGAAAGGCCACAACGGGCATGACACCAGCACATTGCACTGTATTGCAGCACATCGCTCAAAAGAGACATTGTTGAGAAAGACACATACTTTTGAAAGTGTGTGTGTGGTGCGTGTGTGCGTGTGTGGGTGGGAGGGGGAGTTTGGGGGGGGGGGGGGGGGGGGGGGTTGTTACTATGTGTGTACTTCTGTGTTTTTACCGAAACGTGTAAAACGGGCTGTGATCCCTTCTGTTATTAAGAATGTAATCCCCCCCAATTAAAGGTGACATTCTGTATTTTAACCTCACCAGTGATTCTTTTATCTCAAATACAATGTGATGGAGTGCAGGGCCAAAATGATGACATCACCAGTGTGTGTGTGTGTGTGTGTGTGTGTGTGTGTGTGTGTGTTCGGGGGGGGGGGGATACATGTAAATGCGTGTTTGTCTGTCTGAGTGTCTGCAATGAGCTGAACACTACAGTGAGTTTCAAAAGCAGCTTCCATTGGTTGACGACAAGCGAAGACGGCGGCCGGAGCGTCAGACTCCTCCAGACTCGCCGCTTTGATCTTCAGTTTATGAGGCCTGTTGCCAGAATTGCTGTGTGCATCTGCTGCTGACACTGAACCACAAGGGCAGAATCCCCCAGGGCGAGAGAACAACCAGCGACAAATCAGGAAGCAAATAAACGGGATGCCAGTCATTTTCCCTCTAAATCCCCCCATGGATGCCAGGAGAGACAAAGAGCAACAAATCTTCAAATGAATGTTCTAATTAGAACGTGATGAGTTTACGTTCACATCAGCAGCTCAAAGGGACGCCATCTGATTATCTCATTACACACTCATCACACAGGAAATAGTCAGGGGTTTAATATCCAACCGGATCCCTCTTAGATTCATTCTAATCTCGACGTACCTACTGTAGAGGTTCCTACAACTACACAGACGTGTGTGTGAGGGTGAATCTACGTCCTCACTGAAGGGCGCTGAAACCTTTTAGGGTTTCTCTCTCAGGTGGAGGTTTAAATCAGGTAAACAGACCAAGAGCAGCAGTCCCAGATCCAAACACTGAGAGACCCAGGGGTGTGTGTGTGTGTGTGTGTGTGTGTGTGTGTGTGTGTGTGTGTGTGTGTGTGTGTGTGTGTGTGATGCCATCAGCAGGGCAGTGGGTTAACCATGACTCAGTAGATCAGAGAGAAGGTTCCAGCAGGGCTTCTGAAGGTGCTGATAGACACCCAGGAAAAAGAAGGAGAGAGTGACAAAAGAAAGAGCACAATGATTCAAATATTGTATACAGAAATATTGTATACAGAAATATTGTATACAGAGAGGTTTCATCAGTCTGAGGTTGAGATATAGAAGAAATGACTAGACAAAAGAGAAAAAGAGTGGTTTTCCCCCTCTCTCCTCCCCCCTCTCTCTCTCTCACTCTCTCAACTGTGTGAACGAGTGAAGTGTCTCCATGAGGACGTTCTCCGCTGACACGGTCCCTCACCTCCGCTCAAATGCTGTCATTCCTCTGTGAACGAGTGCCATCATTCGCGCTGGGCGCACGCGTTTGATGTGGCTGGCTATCGGCAGCTCCGCCCCGATAAAGAGGCGGAGTTATCCACGCGGACTCACGCCAAAGTACCTGACTCCGCTCTCCGTGAGCTGACAGAGGGACGGTTTGACCTCCCCCGGCCCCGTCGGGCACGTGCGCTGACTGCGTGCGTTCCCATGTCTCGCCAACATCTGCGGCAGAGATGAAACAGAATTGTAATTGGGTGTAAATGGTGCGAGGAGGGGTGGTGTCACTAATGGTGGGGGGGTGGGGGGGGGCACAAGGGCCTGGCGAGAGTGCGGTTGTAGCCATCGGGTCCTGCAGGGATGTGCTCCCTTCAACCCATGTGGAATGGCCTGCTTTGCCCAGGAGGAACACTCGGAGCGTTTCTACTGCTTTGGGTTTGATGCATTATGTAGTGTAAAGGCGGATGAAGCATTCAGCCATCCTCAGAATCACCTACTCCAGGTACCATCCATGCAGAGGTGTGCCTGCCATAGAGAGAGAGAGAGAGAGAGAGAGAGAGAGAGAGAGAGAGAGAGAGAGAGAGAGTGACATAGCTCCTGATCGGATCTGATGATCGTTTCTCCCTGAAATCTGGATATCAAAGCCTAGTCTTGCCCAAATGCTGCTGGGGGTTACAGCAGTGAAGAACTCCAGACAAGGATTATTACACATACATAAACTCTCTCTCTCTCTCTCTCTCTCTCTCTCTCTCTTTCTCTCTCTCTCTCTTTCTCTCTCTCTCTCTCTCTCTCTCTCTCTCTCTCACACACACACACACACACACACACACACATAAAGTAAAGATCCTTCTGGACAAACTTGCAAGTGTTCACACGTGTACACACACACACACACACACACACACACACACACACACACACACACACCACACAGAAGCACACAAGTCATCGTTTCCCTTCCCAGCCCCTTGTGCTCCCCGTTGGCGTTCTCATTGTGTGGGAACATCCATGGAAGCCCATTTCTGCTTTCATTCCCGCAGCCATTGACTTGACTGGAAGCCTTCACGCACTTCAAACTGCCGCTCGAGCGCCAGCTACAAAAGGTGTTTGTGCAGCGACACACCACATTTCTGCCTTTCTCCAGAGACGAGGACTTGCTAATCACTCTCACAAGGAGAGACAGACAGAAAGAGAGAGAGAGAGAGGGAGAGAGAGAGGGGGGGAGAGAGACAGAAAGGAAGCTGAAGGGAATAAAAGAGTTTCTGATGGCACATCTAATCAAAAACGCGACAGAAAAACAGCATTTCCCCCAGAGGACTTGGCTGCAGAGAGATGAAATGAGTTGTTGAAAAGATCTGCGCGTTTGACCCTGTTTGCTGGCACTGTGATGTGCGTCAGTCTGTGCTGTGCTGGAGAATCAAAGGGACATCGGCTTCATTGTTCCCACACGTGGCCTCCTTTTTAACACAGCTGTTGTGCCATGCTACATTTTATTTAATTGTATTTGATTTTATTTAATTAAATGCAAACACTGACCACCGCATACAGCGTAGTTGTTTTGCTGTCGTTTGACTGCACATATTTGTGCCTTACTGTGGGATGTAGTTTGTGTTTGAATGTGTATGTGTGTGTGTGTGTGTGTGTGTGTGTGTGTGTGTGTGTGTGTGTGTGTGTGTGTGTGTGTGCATCTGTATATGTGTGTGTGTGTGTGTGCGTGCATGTGTGGACTCGGAAATGGGGTTGAATAGTATGGCCCCTCTAAGATGTCATTGCTATAAGGCCCAACAATCTCCCTCACCTCAGGAATGAGCCATCGGGTTTTCCTTCCAAGGTGTGTGTGTGTGTGTGTGTGTGTGTGTGTGTGTGTGTGTGTGTGTGTGTAAGTGTGAGAGAGAGTCAAGGTGATTTCAGGGTGTTTTGATATAAGAGCCAGAGGAATGCGGTGGGTATAGTAATCTATGGGGGGAGGGGTGGGGCTCAGAGCAATACACAGTGATGAGGTAAGTGCTCACAGCTATGAAACCATATATGAGACACATTAAAAGCCATTTTCCTCTGTTCCTTTTAACCTGCCCAGGTGTTAAATCCTGGATGTGTCCCTCAGTGTGTGTGTGTGTATGTGTGTGTGTGTGTGTGTGTGTGTGTGGTGTGTGTGTGTGTGTGTGTGGATGTGCCCCTCAGTGTGTGTGTGTGTGTGTGTGTGTGTGTGTGTGTGTGTGTGTGTGTGTGTGTGTGTGTGTGGTGTGTGTGTGTGCTGTGCGCGCGCGCGTGCATGTGTGTGCACACACATTAATGGAGTTTTAACCCTCTTAGTCATTAAGGACTGTCTGTTGTTGTGCTGGATTTTTACAAAGCCTCTTTGTGTCACTGCACAGAGTACAATCAGCCCAGTGAACAATCAACTCCAACGTTAATGTTTGCTTAAAACACCTAAAAAACATTCCCTGGTGACAAGCCATTTCTGTTATAGACAAACCATTTAGTGGCTTTGACAAAGATATTCAGACACGTATCCTTGAAAAAATGTTTTACAGATTAAAAGTAAAGTTTAAAAGATCAGGATTTTTTTCCCCACTGTTTTGATTTTGGTTGTTGTGTCACAACTTTTCTGAATTCGTTTTTTTTGAAAGTTTTATATTACAAATTTTATTCATTTAGCATTAATGTACTTTTACAACTACTTGTCGAGGAAATTTACGTTTATTTGTATAAGGACCTTTGAGACACAGATGCAATTCAAGAAGCTGTACACAGGCAAAAATTAAATACAAACATTTTTACTCACATCAGCATATTACACATATACACATTATAAAAACTATCACTCTTACTACATCATCTACTAATGTTAATACTACAACTCTTGCTACTGCTAGTAGTAGTGCTAGCACTAGTATTCAGAGGCGGGTCTTTGCATAGAGGCTTCGCTAGGCAACTGCCTTGGGCCCCTCCCACTACAGCCCACTGTAGGGGCCCCCCTAACTAGCTAACTTATTTCTCGCATATTAATGTTGATGGGCCCCCTAGCTAAATTCGCCTTGAGCCCCCAAATTGCTAAGTCCGCCACTGCTAGTATTATTACTATTATTACTACCACACACTACTTTTAATATATTACTAGTACAATCACTACCACTGTAACAACTACTATTACTGTAATACTAATAGTACTACTCAGCCCCGTCGACAGGGGGGGACAACCGGGTCTGTTGTCCCGGGCCCCAGGGCCAGGGGGGCCCATCAAAGAGCCCAGCAATTTATTTTTTATTTAAAGTCTATAATTTTTAAATAATCTTGAAATCTTTCATTAATATAAAATTCTGTACTCAAAATAAACTCAATGGCTAAAATATATATGTTTTTTTTACCTATCTGCATATTTTCCATTAAGTGCATACACCCCCGCATCCCACTGAAAATGGTTTGATCCAGCACCGACCGTAACCGGCTGGTACCCCGCACAACAGCGGGAAATACAGTGGTGGATAGTTAAAGTAAATACAGAAATCTGGAGCGCAGAAAAGAAAGGAAAACATTTACCTGACGAATTTTTAATGTTGCATTGTGTTCCAGGTTTCAAAAGTGCTGGAATTTAGGCTAAAGTACTTGAAAATGCTTGAAATTGTAACTACTTCGTTTCACAACAAATAGCTGTCTGACTGAACAGTTCTCGTGAAGACGTTAAGATTGGGCGTTTTGAAAATAAACAACCATTAAATAATGTGATAAAAAGCGAATTATTTCGAGTATATGTATAAATATTTAACTTAATTAAGTTTAACCTGCTGGAAATTATTGAAATGGACCTTTAAAGTGAAGTACAAGTGATTTAATTCCACATTATAAAGGTGTATGAACCCTGCAAACATGACTTTGTTCATTGCGCTGAAGCACGTCGCGCGCGAAGTTACAAAAGTCAAGAGGTGCACGACCTCGCGAATGGACAGCGCGCGAGGCCCTCGCACACGGGCGGTGCCACTGCGATTACGTCATTTTCGCGCGAACCCTCGCGCCGCTCGCGACGCGGTCAAATATAAACCAGTCAGCTGTCAGAAACAGCTTTGATGTGTGGCTATATTATATACTATATGACCTAACAGAAGGATTGTCAAATGACGAAATTCAAATGACGTGCGCCGGGGGAAGGGGGGGGGGCACATTAAACTTTCTTGTCCCGGGCCCTAGCAAGACTGTCAACGGGCCTGGTACTACTACTGTATAGCTATAACTATAACTAGTACTTTAACTACTACTTTACACCCAAACAGGCATGGTAGCTCACAACATTAATGCCCTTTAAGACATCAGTCTATCCTCCCCCTCCTTTCCTCCCTCCCCTCTCTCCCTCCCTCTCTCTCTCTCTTTCTCTCTCGCTTTCTCTCTCTCTTTCTCTCTCTCTCTATCTCTCTCCATGTAGATTCTGCTCATAATTACACCCAAACCCTCACTTTTGTTATCCCTGGAACATACACTTTAGAGATATGGCATAGGCCAGGGGTGCACAACATATGGCCCGCGGGCCCGCCTTCTGGCTTCGTGCCTTAATTTGAA
>NW_027506886.1:1840902-1940902 GCF_052324685.1 Brachyhypopomus gauderio
CCCGCCTCCTTGGTTTGTTTTGTTATACTGAGCTCTTTTTCTTTGGTAGCACCAAGATACTTTTGTGTATATTTCTAAAATAAAATCATATTTTGTAAGAATAAATAAAAACCGTCTAGTTTGGAAACGAAAGTGGTATGCTGCTGTTTCTTCTTTGTATTTGGTGTTCAACGGCTGTTTCCTTCATAACTGGAACACAGGATTTGAATTAGTTTTAGACACACCTCCTGTTCACACCATCAATGTTTAACTCAGATTGAAGATATGAATAGAGTGAAAAAGAATTAGATGGGACTTTTATGCTTAGTTTAAATATCAACCACTTTTGAAATGTCAATCTTTCATATTCCACTTTTACTAAAATGAATCTACAAATCTTCCAAGTTCCCCCTCTAAAGACTTAGCAAGCTAAGACTTTAAAGGCTTTTTTCACCAGGCAGGTATGTTGTTCCCTCTTCCTGTGGTTTAATTGTAACATCAAATCAGACCGCTTCAGATGTGAAGACTTTGATGTAAACGAGGACGACGTTTCGCCGTTGCAGGATAGACAGCGTGAAAGTGTGTCGGCATTGTCCCGGAGAAGTGGGAGTCGCCTCTCTCTTCGTGATGAAGCCAGGATGAAGAGTCATTTCGAGTTTTGTGTCGGCAGCCTTTGATACGTCGTACCTTGGCGTGGTCGCATTCAAGCTGTACTTTCAAGTTAAAGCTTCGAGGTTTTGAAAGTTTACAGAGTAGCTCATTCCCGTTTAAGAACTGGGAGGATTATCTAAGTTTATGTAAGTAAATATGATAATATTGCATAGCTTCAAATGGGCTGTTGCTAAGAAGGTGTTGTGGAGGAGGGTATCCGTTGTAACATCCGTTGTTAATTTGTTTATTTGTTTGCTTTTGTCCGTCAACAGAACGCTCTGAAATGGACCATTATCCATAAAACACTGCATCTGATGGTATGAATTTGCCTGGACTGAAAATGCTCATGTCCAGTATTAGGTCCAACAGGCTGTTTGTCTTCCTGAGCTCTTGAAGTGGAGGTTAGGTGGATATTAAAGCCTAGCCTCTGGTTCAATTGCTCCTGTTCAGAAACGCTGTGTGTAGACACAGGTGAGTCTGGCCCCTGGGCCAAGCAACTCAGCCTTACTGCCACCCATTATATGAGTGAGTGTGTGTGTGTGTGTGTGTGTGTGTGTGTGTGTGTGTGTGTGTGTGTGTGCTCTACATTCAGAGTTATAAGAGAACTCCCTTTTAAAACATGTCCTGTCTTGATTATGTCATGTACGTGTGCACAGACACACACACCACACAAGTGTGTGCAATGCCATTTCAGTGACCTAATATATAGAGGTCAAAATATACTTTAAAGCTGTGAAGGGTTAAAACCTCATTGACATAACCTGTTAACACCAGTTTGAGAAGTGTTTCATCTTCCTGGATGGCATACAAACCCACTCACTCACACACGCACATGAGCACACACTTAAACACTCTTTTGATGGCAGACGTGGTATGTTTGGCGTTGAGAGTTCATCTCTACGTTGACTTTACGCTCTTAAACAGCTAATCTTTTACGCTACAAAAACATAAATATGGCTCTACCCATTCTGTGTTCTTTTTTAAAGCATTTTTTGCCAGTCCTTCCAAATCATTTGTGGACCCCCTTTGAAAGCACATATTTACTCATAATGAATTGCAGCTTTGAAGATGTGAGATGCAGCCTAGTAAAAGCGATCTTCGCTGTA
Organism: Brachyhypopomus gauderio; assembly: GCF_052324685.1. Classification (NCBI taxonomy): domain Eukaryota; kingdom Metazoa; phylum Chordata; class Actinopteri; order Gymnotiformes; family Hypopomidae; genus Brachyhypopomus; species Brachyhypopomus gauderio. Next base: position 1,842,639 of record NW_027506886.1, read on the forward strand.
TTTAAGAGGAACAAAAATGTTCCGTAATGTTGTACCGAGTAAAGTAAGCTTTTGCTTAATCTTAAACATATGATTTTTCTCATGGTCCTAATAATCTTTTTTTCCCAGTGTTAATCTGAACCAAAAGCATAATCTTAATCATAATCTTTCATATATACATATTGTATCAAAGGGCTGTTCAGCTCTTATTCAGTGCAAAGAGTTTGACGAGTGGCATTTAATCCGCCCAAGTCATTATGAGATTAAGACTTGTTTTGAAGTTTCTCAGTCCCCAAGGAGCTCCCTTTAAGTGTCAAGAATGGTGTGTGTGTGTGTGTGTGTGTGTGTGTGTGTGTGTGTGTGTGTGTGTGTGTGTGTGCATGTGTGTGTTAAAACAGGTCTGATCACACTGGAGCTACAGAATGAAATATGTGTTTAGGTCTTTGCCTTGGGGACATTCAAGTCTCTACAGACTCCCCACACTGCTCCATCACACACACACACACACACACACACACACACATGCACCTGGCCTGTGTCTGTATGTGTGTGTACACTCCTGTTTTCAGCACGGTCTCCTTTTTTTCCTCTTTCTTCCCTGTTTACCTCCAAAGTCAAAGGGAGTGTGTGAGAGTATGGACACAGTGTTCAGGCGAAGATTTACAATGTTAAAAAGTGGAAACACACACACACACACACACACACACACACACACATACACGTCTGTATATCCATTTCATATCCAGGTGTCATCATCAAAATAAGGTCTTGTCCTGTTTGTCTTGGTGTAGCCTCAGATAGCAGGTTGGAGCGTGTGTATGAGTGTATATTTGGTGTGTGTGTGTGTGTGTGTGTGTGTGTGTGTGTGTGTGCATGGCATTTGAGAGTAGCAGTCCTCCCATCACTAGTCTTCAAAGTTAGATGTCTGGAAACCTCCCAAGGGCCCCGCGTGCTTCACATCTCTTTTTCAGCTGTCATGGTTCTCTCTCTCTCTCTCTCTCTCTCTCTCTCTCTCTCACACACACACACACACACACACACACACCCGAAGGACAACTCTGCAGACCCCCTCTCATCTAGCTAAATCACTCTCTAAGCGATACAGCAATCCGCAGACGGACAGGCAGGCCGGTCAGACTCCCTGCTCCTGCGGCTCAGGCCCACCGGTGTGCATCACCAACACATGCTTTAGTCTTGCTTACACGCTTACCCCCCGCCACAGTAAAAGTCCTTTGCTCACCGTCTCATCTGTCATCTCCTCTCCATTGTTGCACACCTGCGTTAAGGTCTGCTGGTTGTAGCAGGACACAGCTGTCTGTGTGTCGTGTGGGTTTGACTCACATGCTGGTGTGTTGTTACAGGTGGAGGAGGTGGAGGTGGAGGTGGGGGTGGAGGTGGGGGGGGGGGGTTCCCTCTCTGTCTGTTAGTTGGTGAGAAAATCCTCATCTTCTTTCCATGACAGAGTGGTAAACAGAAGGGCATTGTGACCGAACTGACCCAGACTGCAATAATGACAGAGCCAGAGCGTAGTAATGACAGAGCCGAGCCGTAATCATGTCAGACCCAGACCGTTATCATGAGCACACAATAGTGGGGGGGACACCCACGCCTGGACAGAGAGTGGGTTGACATGACGGAACATTGATGGAGGAGGTGATCGTGTCGGTAAGAGTGTGTGTGTGTGTGTGTGTGTGTGTGTGTGTGTGTGTGTGTGTGTGTGTGTGTGTGAGAGAGAGAGAGAGAGAGAGTCCAGACTAGTGCCGCTCTGAAGCAGGTCTGGGCTAGTTGTATGGAGGTGTCTGTGGAAATGAGCGTTCAAGCGTTTTCACTACAGCGTGATCAAAGAAATACAGCTCCATCCTCGCCTGAAGCCGTGTCTCCCTGCACACACACACACACACACACACACACACACACACACACACGTATTCACACACACACACACACACACACACACACACACACACACACACACACACACACACACACACACACACACACACACGTATTCACACGCACATGCCTGTAGCACACACACACACACACACGTATTCACACACACACACACACACACACACACACACACACACACACACACACACACACACACACACACACACACGTATTCACACACACACACACACACACACACACACACACACACACACACACACGTATTCACACGCACATGCCTGTAGCACACACACACACACGTATTCACACACACACACACACACACACACACACACACACACACACACACACACACACGTATTCACACACACACGTATTCACACACACACGTATTCACACACACACACACACACACACACACACACACACACACACACACACACACACACACACACACACACACACACACACACACACACCCTCTCTTCCCTTCTTCTCAGCGGCTCATTCTCAGTTGTCCTGCTGCTATTGTGATCGCTCTGCCTCACTTTAAGATGCAGAAGAAAGATACTGTAGGTGTGGAAGCTGTGGACGAACCTTCTCACACTTTCCCTTCCTGTGAGGCGTAGATCCTCTCATCCACAGATCGGGATCGTGGCCAGATAGAAAGCCCCCATGCAGGACTGCGTTCCGGTGTGTGTGCTGAAGAAAGCCCCGTCCCCTATGAGTAAGAGTATCTGCCGGAAGGTCGTCTGCAGTGGAAAGTCTTACGGCTCTGACCCCTTGATCCCAGACATGGAAAACTGCACATGAGTTTGGAAAACAAACTTCCAACTTCAGTCATGAGAGAGAGACAACAGGGAGCAGGTCCTGGATCCAAACAGGTCCTGGATCCACACAGGTCCTGGATCCACACAGGTCCTGGATCCACACAGGTCCTGGATCCAAACAGGTCGTGGATCCAAACAGGTCCTGGATCCACACAGGTCCTGGATCCACACAGGTCCTGGATCCAAACAGGTCCTGAATCCAAACAGGTCCTGAATCCAAACAGGTCCTGGATCTACGCTTCCGTTCACAGAGGGTTTCACGCATGTTTTGACAAGTGACCTTTTTGCATCGTCAAAGCTGTTAATGCACGAGCAGGTGTTTGTGTTTGTGTGTGTGAGTGTGTGTTTGATATTTCTAGGTTACAACAAGTCATGAAACCGAACTGGAATTGCTACATTCCGATGGTACAGCATCAAGTGGTTGGACACGAGTGTGAAAACATCCTCCTCCGTGCTGATGGCTCGTCAGACATAGAACTGCCGCACACTCATATCCCAGCATGACGTAAGCGCTAATCAGAACTTGTTCTGAACTGCACGCTGATCAGACTCCATTTTGGTTAGTACACTAATGGAGCTAAGGGTGAAGTCTGTTCCAGCTTTAACTATGGCTTCTGTGTCTGAGGTACGAGTCAGTACCAAAGTGGCTCCTCACAATTATGAGAGGTGAAACGCAGAAGAGTCAGAGAGTCATTACAGAAGAATCTGGAACAACAGTAGAGTTCACATCCGCCTCTGGGAAGAGACAGTTTTCTTTATATTCTCTCTCTCTCTCTCTCTCTCTCTCTCTCTCTCTCTCTCTCACACACACACACACACACACACACACACACACACACACACACACACACACACACACACACACACCTACACACACACACACACATACACACACACAACCCAAACCTCTGTGATCAACCAACAGCTAAGAGTCATAGAAGAGGCAGGTTGGTTTAGAGAGCAGAAACCGAGTGAGAGACAGAGGAGGAACTCTCATCCAACTTTCTTCTTCTGCATAAAAGAGCAGAAGGAGTTGAAAGGCGTGGTCAGGTGGGAGAGGCTCCACCCACCGAGCGTCCCCACCGCGCTCCCAGGATGAGGGGAAGAGAGTAGAAAAGAGAAAGACAGATATTGACAAAGAGAGCAGGAACAGAAAGGAGGGAGGGCACAGAGGAAGGTGCGACACAGAGAAGAAAGAGAGAACAGTGATTTACATACATCTGATTCCAGTTTCAGCGGTGTGTGTGTGTGTGTGTGTGTGTGTGTGTGTGTGTGTGTGTGTGTGTGGGTGTAGTCTTCCTTTGATGCCTGCACCTTGTGAAAGAACTCCTGAGAGAAAGTAAACAACGTGAGGAATGAGGCATTTGTCATCTTAGGGATGACGACCAGAGAGAGGCGGAGTTACACACAGGCACGTCTGTTGACACGATGCTGCGGGCCACAGCAAGGTCACATGGCTAAGACTCTTTTTCTTCAGCTTCACCTACATTTCACATGTTGGATACAAATCAGCCTACACTTTCATAGAATATTCATTTTTATTGAATATTTTAGTTTTTCTTTGCTTGTTTTGGTAATTTGGTAATATACCAAAGTTGATTGTTTTCAATTTCCACACACTCTGTTTCCTATACCAGATAACAACCTGGACAGGCAGGTGACAATCTGTCCAGTGCTGTATGTGCCATCTAACATCCGTGATTGGCTAGCATCACACTGAACTTCTGTAATTGGCTAAGCATCACACTTAACCCCTGTGATTGGCTAGCATCGCATTGAATTCCTGTGATTGGCTAGCATCACACTGAACTCCTGTGATTGGTCAGCATCACAATGGACAACAGAGGGAGAGGGGAACACGGACTTTTTCCCACCTGACTCTCAGGGCTGTGCACCCTCTAGTTTGCTTTGACAATAGGACACAACCTTATTCAAACACACTACTCATGAGTCCCTGTTCTAGCTATAATGTGAGTAAATGCTCTTACCTGAGGTTCTCTTGTTTTGATATCACTGACATCTGCTTCATGGCAAATCAAGAATGGACATGAATTGTCCCTCATTCTGGCTGAGACACAAGGTGTGTCCAGAGTGTGGAGGTTACCCTTTCATACCGATCAGGGGTCAGCTTGCTGCATTATCTTGGTTATGTGAATGTTCTAGGCATGTTCTGGTCCTGGTTCTCTGAGTAAATGTAACGGGGCAGTCTGAACTCAGAGGATGTCTGTTACACACACTAGATGAAGGCATGTTTCATGGTGCAGACGCGCAAGTTTGTTTCTACTGTGTGTCTTCTCAAATATGCATTAGTCAGGAATAATTATTGTATATATTCTGCTCTGAATAGATCCTATAAGGTTTGGTCATATTTCAGAGTTATTTTACAATGTGTATCCTAATGATTGAGATTGCATGTGTGTGTGTGTGTGTGTGTGTGTGTGTGTGTGTGTGTGTGTGTGTGTGTGTGTGTGTGTGTGTGTGTGTCACATCTGGCTCCTCCCCCACATGTCAATCTTAGGATTTGAGCCAGACTAACATACTTAGCTTGGTTCTGCATTATACAAATATACTGTATTCACTATACACACATTAGCCCCTCTTGTCTGTCATTTCCTTGTTTTGTTTTTCCATGTGCTTCTGTTTTGATTGTCTCATGTGTTCTCAGTGTGCCACACCCTTGTCGTTTGTATTCCACCCTTGGTAATTGTGTTCAGCTGTGACTTATTTTGATCTTTGTTGTTTGCATGTTTAAGTCAGTTAAGTGTGTGTATTTAAGCCCTGTGCTTGGTCTTTTGGGCTCGTTGGTTATTGTGAGTTGTGCTGATGAATGTTGTACTCTGCTCATGTTGCAGTTACTCCATGTGTCTGTTTTAGTGTGTGTGTGTGTGTGTGTGTGTGTGTGTGTGTGTGTGTGTGTGTGTGTGTGTGTGTGTGTGTGTGTGTGTGTGTGTGTGAGAGAGAGAGAGAGAGCTTGCACTGAAAACAGGATGTCCTCCACTGTGACTTAGAGGAGCGGGATTGCAGCATTGTATAGGTGTAATCTACTCCTTTCTCTAATCCTCCCAGAACACACACACACACACACACACACACACACACACACAAACCGAGAGACTAATCTGCTCTCCTGCTTAATCCTGACTGCAAAGTGCTTAGATAATGAAAAGACATCAGAATTCCAGGACTGAGAAACCCCATTGTTGTGCGGTGGGGATGGGTCTTCTTGGCACGGCCGCATACACAAAAACACTCACACAGGTCCAAACACACACAATACACGTCACAATACACATACGCACGCACCATGATCTACAGATACACACGGGGCTTATATATTCTCTTTCGGTTTCTCTCTCTCTTTATGACACATACACTCATTCCAGGCCGTGTAGCCTTCTTTGTAGTGTTGACAGAGACTTCAAAGAGTGTGCACTATTCAGCACACTCCTCTCTCACCAGCTCCCACGCCGAGCGAGAAGAAGATTTGCAGAGAGAAGGTTCAGTGTCCTGTCATTTACACAGTCCCTCTCACTTCTCCAAAAAACGTGATCACAGCCACCTACAGAAGTGTCACATGGGTTACAGCGTCTTGTTCACAAAAAACGGGGGGGGGGGGGGGGCGGTAGTTTACATTCTTATCTCTTATCGGGATGTTTTGACTTGTGCTTCCGTGCTTGTGTCATGCTCAAGCGCGTGGCGAAGTGGCTGTTTTTGAGGTGAGTGAATTTCGTTTGGGTGAGTCGTTGCATCTCCAGTTTTTTCCCCAGTGGGGTTTAGAGAATTTGGGCTCACCAGGAGGTTGGCAAAGCCGACAGATCAGAAGGCAGAGTGGGTAAGAGAGAGAGGGGGAGAGAGAGGGGGAGAGAGGGGGAGAGAGGGGAGAGAGAGCGGGAGAGAGGGGAGAGAGAGCGGGAGAGAGAGGGAGAAAGAGGGAGAGAGAGGGGGAGAGAGGGGAGAGAGAGCGGGAGGGAGGGGGGCTGGACCATATGCATGAAGCAGCGTACAGAAAAAACTAGCAAGAACAGAGCAATGGAGACACAGAGCAGCAGCACTGTGACAATGTCAAATGTGCATCTTTAGACCTGAAACTCGAAGAAGAGACTCCCAGGCTCAGAGAGATGTGTGTCACCACACACGTCTCTGATTAATTGTGCTGACTCATCGTCCCAAACCTCCAGCTACTCCCCAGACTACACAGATCCGACAAGATCATTTGTCAGCGTTTCAGCGTGGGATTGTTGAAGCTCTGATGAAAAGCTGAAAAAATGTGACAAGTCTCACACATGAGATGTGCTTTGTGTATGTTTGTTGCAACTCTAAGCCAATTTCAAACTTTTTGTAGAAAATCACTTATAAAGAAACTGTCTGCCATTCACCTCTAACTTTATCCCAAGTAAAAAAAAAACAAACAAGTAAACAAAAAAAGGCTAGTTTCTGACCTCTGACCCCTTAGCTGTCGATGCTAGATAGACGATGCTTAGAAAGAAAAAGAACCCAAATCCCTCGATACTTTCCATTATGTGTTTGAATTTGTACAGCATTAACCACAGATAGAGGGAAACTCTTTTGAAGGTTAACTCTCCTGGCATCACACACAAAGACGACACCTGCTTCTCCTTTCTTCCAAAACAAAACACGGTTTCTAGCTGTTCTTAAACGCTGGCTCGTTGGCAAGTAGCAGCATGCTTGCCACGACTGGTCATATGTCTGGCGTGGAAAACGCTGTCAAAAGACAGACAGTATCAGTTTGCTTGCTCTTCTTGGTCAGAGACAGGCACAGATCCCTGATATTGACAACACTTGAGTTCGGATCTTCAGGCAACATGCACAGGAATTAGCGATAAGCTAACGAATGCCTCAGATAAGACAAACGTACATATTTACAGAGGATGCACAAACCACTCTACCAGAAGCAACCTTTCTCTTCATTGATTTATCCTGACTAAAAACTGCAATGCTGACATCGATTCTATAAGCTGACTTTGTGGATATCGCCTAATATTGCATGTTGCAAAATTACGTAGCAAACTGAATATTCACTTATAGAGCAGTACGGTCAGACCTTACTAGAATCATCTCATGTTATCAGATTATCAAATATTGTTGTCTTACAAATTCACAATGTGTCGTGGTTATGTCACGAAAACTTGGACCAGAACTCAACAAAAGGATTAAGTCCGACTGTGAGACCATATCACAAGATTGAATTAGTACAGCACATGCGCTTTTTAATGTTATATCTACACACACACACCTGCACAGGTGTCACATGAGGCTGGGGTTTGGGGGAACATCACCCTTGGCTATCAACCATAATAATGACATGGTAACCGCAAACTGCATGTGCATGCAGTGTGTGTGGGCCTGTACGTATGCAGGTGTGTGTGCTGAAATGCGTTTCATCTGTCAATGTCATGTCTCATAGATGTCAGCTTGATGTTTCACTATCCGATAACAAAATCTAATTTGATACCGACTACATGAGTTTATTCTTGCTGTTAAATGCTCTGCCACACCACACTACTGTTTAACTCATCAGATTGTCTCTCACTGGGCCTTTGTCTGTATGATCCTGTAGGAGGAGATGGGAGAACCTTCGATTCAGTAAGTCTATTGAGATAAACTTGACTCCACAATGCACACACACACACACACACACACACACACACACACACACACACACACACAGTCCTGATGGCAGCTCCCTGAACTCTTGCGTGCCTCTGTTGCCAGTCTGAAGCGTGGCACCGCATGAAAGCAGAGGAAGAGAGTTTTTCATCTTATTCACGCTCTCTTTTCTCTCTTTCGTTTCCCCTCCTTTTCTCTAGGTCTTTGCCGCTGAACCTCTATCCCTTCTGTTCCTGCCCCTCTTTGTATCTCTTTATCTGCCTTTATGTCTTTAATAGGTAATAGGTGAGGGAGAGGGTGAATGAGAGAGAGAGAGAGCGTGAACATGCTTCACCCTGCCTGAACTTGACGGTTGGGGGGTGGAGGATGAAAGGAGTGATGAAGCAGTGGATGAGTGAAAGTGAGGCATTACCCTCAGGCCCTTAACCTTACACACCCCCCCCCCCACACACACACACACAGGTTTACAGTAGATCAATGGGTTCCAGCAGCATATAAAATCACAAGCATTATAGTATAACATATATAGCACACACACACACACACACACACACACACACACACACACACACACACACACACACACACACACACACACACACACACTCTCTCTCTCTCTCTCTCTCTCTCTCTCTCTCTCTCTCTCTCTCTCTCTCTCTCTCTCTCGCTTACACACACACACGCCCCTCCATTTGTTCAGTGACAGAGCTGGCTGGAGTTTAGAGAAAAGTCACAGCTGCCCCTGTGGCCTCTGTGACCAGATTCCATTTTTCACATTTTTCAGTTGATTAATTTTCTCACTCCAGGCATATACACACACACACACACACACACACACACACACACACACACACACACACACACTGTGTAATCTTCAACTGCTGACAGTTTAATTACACCCCATATGAAATGAACAAACAGTCTTGTACAGTTTTAATGCCGCTCTTAAGCAGCAGATACTAAGCAGCTACTAAGAGTGAAGAGTTCTTTCAGCTGTGGCGGAGTACACACTGGAGCACAGCAGAGTGTGGTACAAACACACATCGTTTTAGGAACATCACCGTTGTTCCCTCGGCTGTCTTGCCTGACGACGACAGGGTGCTTGAGACAGGAGATGCTCTAAAGCCCCTGTGGACTCAGCTGTTGGGCCGTGTCATATTCACTAGAGCATTCCAGAACGTTCCACTGTGGGGGGGGGGTGACTCTATGACCCTGTGCTCCTGGCTGCTTTGGGTTTGGTGGCTGTGATTGGATGTCATGCCGTTGCGGTGCGTTCTTTATGGTTATCAGTTCTGGTTAATGTATGGCACTTACGATGGCTTGGATTACAGGACCTGAATTTGTTACCCAGTGGGTCACGTGTGACAGCCCTGCTCTGCAACACGACACTGCAGAGCAGGTCGTGGAGAGGGAGGAGTGGATCTACCCATGGTTCAAGGTCATACACAAGTGTACTACACACACACACACACACACACACACACACACACACACACACACACACACACACACACACAATCAAACACATAAACACACATGCAGACACATACAAACTCTCTTCCTGTTACACACAACTGCAAATAATCAATTGCACAGTCTCATGCTGTGCTGTAAAGAGTCGCCATGTAGTTATTCCTGTGATTGATATTTACAGCACAGCAATGTAATATTTCTTTACAGTAATGACTACTGTCATCACTGTAATAAACATTTTGGACATTTACTGGACATTACTGCAATTTTACAGTTACACAGCAAATTAAAATTTATTTTTTTAAACTGTTTTATTGACTAATGTGTACATTTTACCATTAAATCTTATGGAGTCAAATATACTGTATTGTTTCAATACAATACAATATAATGTATTGTTTCAATACAATAAAATTGATTGAAACATTTTAGCCCTTATGTACTCCACTTGTAACCCATAATATTGTCATCTTCATTCACTGGTTAGCCAAGCTTATGTTATCATCATATTTATTCAGAAGAGATTAACTAAACCACAGTTAGTAGTCCGTAGATGGGCTGTGAAGCTTTCACCTCAAACCATGGCTCGCTGACCTTGGACATTAATGTCGCACCTTTGTCCTGACCACACTAAGGAGGGATATCACAGACGGGCAGACAGTAAAACCATAGATGCTAGACACTGTCTCAACATTTTCCCAGAATACAGCACAGGTTCCAGGATAAAACTGTATTCAAAGTGCAATACTTGCACAAGCATTAATTTATTGTAGAAAATACAGACATTCTGTGCAACTAGCTACACATACCTTTGCATTACTGTATCTAATTATATTATGCATATTCTCAACTCTAACACAAAGTTGAAATCCTAATCTAAACCCTAATCCAAATCTTAACTCTAACCCTAATCTTGGCCTCAGTAACAAGGCAGCAACAGGTAACAAGCACCTATTTCAGTTTTTAAAAATCCTAAACGCTGCTTTTTAAAAATATGTTTCATGGGGTCCAGCCATGTCTGCCCAGAAGGTCAAAACTTTCAATGTTTTCCTGTTATCACGGACATATTTGCTTTCAAAACGGACCTAAATACATGCCCAAACTCCCACTCTTTCTTTCACTCCCTTTATCTATCTCTCTCTGACACACACACAAACAAACACATGCAGTCAGCACATGAGTTTCCTTTGTACAAGTTACAGACAAAAGTGCCACTGATCCGTAAAATCATCACTGTTGGTGCCAAGAAGCTTTTACCAGGTTCCAAGAACCATGGCTTACTTTTTAAATAAAACATAAACAAGGAAAATATCAAACCTATTAATCTTTCATTAAGCTAGCCGGATAAAAAAGAATCGCTTAAAGTATCATTCGTTACCATCACTGTGAGAGCACAGGGCCCCCTGCCGACTTCAAAGACTCCCTCAAAGAAAAAAGAGCTGAGAGAGAGAGAGAGAGAGAGAGAAAGAGAGAGAGAGAGAGTTATCTGCTTGCTACTTTGCATTGGGCACTGAACCAGCTTGTGCTGCCTGCGTTTTCTTTCCTTCTGACTCAGTAAGAGAGAGGACTGGAGAGTGAGACAGAGTGAGACTTAAGTGAGACTTCAGGAGTCTGTAGGCATTCTCTGTTCTCATGCAGATAAGTTCTCAGGTTCCCATTGTCACCACGGTGAAGGAGATGGTTACTTATCAACATGGTGACCGATTGTGGGAAGCCCACCCCTGCATGGCCAGAAGTGTGCTAAAAAAGAAATGCCTGTGTGAGTTTGTGTATGATCAACCGATAGGTCTAGTATCTTCTTTATCCATCCACGGAGAAACATGAGCTCCATCACGCTTCTCTTTTAACGTTTTTCACACTGTGTCATTAACAGCATCAACCGCAACCTCCGTCTCCATCACCCCTCTCTGTGTGGGCTGCGTGGGGCCCAGCTGCAGCCTGTACCGTCCCGATACGGAGGCGCCTGGCGTGGGGCCCAGCTGGCACCTGTACCAGGCCGATACGGAGCAGAGGCACCGACGGGCGCTTTGTAGCAGCGCCAGGCTGGAGTGGACATGGCCCAGCGTGGCTGGTGTGAGCATGCGGCGTGGTGTGCTCGCGGTGCCGACCGGGGAGATGCAGGGATAAACGTGTGCCTGCAGCTCACGACAGGCAGCGGTGCACTCTGTTGGACCTCTTGCACAAAAATCTAAATCTGTGGTCTCGGTCTCAAAACACACATCTGCACACACACAATAAATCTTAATTTGTGGGTACTTGAAGCTGTCAGAGGGGGAATTGTCAGATTGCCTAGCGATGATTAAGTCATATCTCTCTCACTTATTTTCTCTAGCTCTCTGTTTCTCTAAATTGAGCATTGCTCATTTCTCATTTTCGGTTTTAATATAATTATGTGCCAATTAAATGAAAAGAATCCATATCAGTATCTGAACGTTACAAAAAACTTCCTCAACTATCAGCGTGAGGTGACCTTTGACCTCGCTACTACATATTCCACCAATTAGAAGAGCGTCTGATTGTTCGGAAACTCACAGCGAAGTCTAAGGAGGCTCCTCTCAGGATGTGTGGGGATTTGGGTGACCGTGATTGTGTGTGTGTGTGTGTGTGTGTGTGTGCGTGCATGCGTGCGTAGGGAGGGAAGGGCGAATGGATGGAGGGATGAAAGCAATAGAGAGCAGAGGTTTAATGAGATGCCCGAGCAGCAGGGGAGATGGTTTTAATTACTGCCGAGGATTGGTCTAGAGGGGTGGAGGTGGGTGGTGAAACTGTGTGTGTGTGTGTGTGTGTGTGTGTGTGTGTGTGTGTGTGTGTGTGTGTGTGTGTGTGTGTGTGTGTGTGTGTGTGTGTGTGTGTGTGTGTGTGTGTGTGTGAGGGTGATTGTGCCTGTGTGCATCTCTGTGTCAGTGTGTGTGTGTGTGTGTGTGTCATGGATAGTTTGTGACTCTGTGCGAGTGTGTGCGCGTCTCTTTGGGTGGGAGTTCACACAGAACTACAGGACCATGCTGAGACTCCAGTGCCTTTGATGCTCACTTCAGTGTAGTGTGTCTCCTCTTCCTCTTTTCCTTCTCCTTTCCTCTTATTCTATTGGCTGAAATGTCCCTCCTCTCACCCTGGTCCAATACCGGGCCTTGGATCAAGATATGACACATGGAAAAGATATGTTATGTCAGCGCTCTGTTAACAAGAAACTTCTGAATGTGTGCATGTGTGTCTGTGTTTATGTGTATGTCTGAATGTCCGTGTATGTACTGGTAAAATATCGATCTCCTCTGGTTAAGAGAATTCTTGAACAATATAAATCAACTTTCATTTCACCAAAAAGTACCATCGGTCTCAAAAAAGGTCCCAAAACTGCAGCAAGAACATGAAAATGCCATGAACCGAGTTGAACCAAATTGAAACCAAACTGAAATTAATCTGAACGAATCAGTCTTGTTCCACATCAAAATCCTGTCCAGCTGAGAGGGGCGGGGCAGGGGGGGAGGGGGTTGGTTCGTGTGAATCAGCTGTGCTGCTGGATCCCAGCGCCCCCAGCAGGAGGCTACTCAGCCCCCAGCTGAACCTACCCCCCCACCCCACTTCGGTTGACTTTGAAAAAAGATCACATAGCTTCCCTGCACAGTGTGTGTGTGTGTGTGTGTGTGTGTGTGTGTGTGTGTGTGTGTGTGTGTGTGTGTGTGTGTGTGTGTGTTAAGGAGGGAGGATGTTACATGCCTCTGCTCAAAATGACACCCATACACACACACACACACACACACACACACACACCTGTCACCTCCCTAATGACAGAAGAGTGAGGTGTGCTGGTCATATGTGGGGCTCTGTGTGAGGATGAGGAGTTTGTGGTGAGCCATGTCTGAACAGGCTGTCAACACCCTAATCAGCACATAATCAATAATCAATACCACTGTTTGACTCCCCAATGAAAATGCATTGAGTGGAATATGTAAGAATTTTTTTAAGTAACTGATCTTTGCACATTAATTATTGATATTAATTGGTTAACTGGTCATTGGTCCATGGCTGGTTAGCTGAAAGATGTCAGTCCATCAGAAATGTTGATACAAGGTTGTTTATTGGATGACATTGGTCACTCTACCACCATCTTTTTACAAGAGACTACATAGGGTGACCAGACTCCAATTCACCAAATATGGGACCAAGACTATGTTTCTATGGGACAATGTTGGATACCAATGCATCGAGATATTCTAAAATCATTAAAAAGAAACATTAAACATCACTATTCTGCCCGTTAATTTATAACATTACTATGCTTTGCATTTGGTTGATTCAGTAGCACACACTAGTCTGCAAATTAAAACTCATATTTATATATATGACATCTTATTTAATTGATAAATGCCAGATTATAAAATGTCTCAATTTGCGTGTGAAAAATAATGAAATTGCATTACTGCGTTATCTGGTCACTCTATTGCGTGGTAGTCTATATTACGCTTTGACCTAATGGTATTTGGTGTCGTGTGGCTTCATTCGTTGGTAGAACGTTAGCATGTTTGGCACGGCTGTTTCTGTGATGCTGACCCAGGATCAGTCACCTTCGACCAAATTATAAAACTGACCTAGGATCAGCACGGGAGGTGTGTTGTATTACACTCCACCACCACCCCACAAACACACTCATACTCCCTCCAGCGCCCACACATGCATCCCAGATCAAGGTCGCTGCATAGTTAGAAAGTCCCCGATTATGCCTTATCAAGTGTGAAGAAGACCCAGCGTGCCAAACCCCACAGGGCCCTTCCCTGGCCTCCGGAGACCATGCACTCTCTCTCTCTCGGAACCTTCCAAGGTCGTTGAAGTGTTTGTGTCTAAAACTGTTGAGCTTGGAAGAATCAGTCGGTCTTATCTACACATGCAACCCACTGGGCTGAACCCAACACCAACCTTCACCACGACCCACCCACAACGAGGTGGAGAAGTCACTGCGGGTAACTTCAATCACCAACAGTATCGCAGTATTTTGTAGTCACACTTCAGGCCTCGGTACGAGTCGTGAGTGTCGGAAGCCTGTGTTTGCTTCTTAATCCGGCCAACGTGGCAAACGTGCGCTACAAGTTGTGCGATAAGCACGCGGCTTCACTGTCAGTTTGGCTCGCGCTCCGTTTTACTAACAGCGGGACTGGCGCTGATGATGCGTGTCGAGTCAAAACTGAAACGAGAACCTTGCGCTCTTATTGTAATGGGTACGGAAGCTTTTAAACTTAAGTCATTAGACCGTGCACCGGTCCCTTGGTGCATATCTGTGAAACCATGTTAACTACTCCTTGAAGAACATGTGGTTCAAAGCTCGTAGTGAAACAGGGATGAAATTAGGCCGCTTTTTCTCTCGTCTTTTCCCACCCTACTTCAAAGCGCTCCTTCATCTCAAATAAGTTAATTGAATTGCACTCTTGGTAAGTACCGTCCACCATGTTTCAAATAACGTCAGACAATTAAAGGGAAGAGAGGGGCTTGCTTAAAGTCCGCGAGGATGAAACTCGGTCAGATGGCACTTTTTGCTCATTCTTTCTTTGCGAGTGCCATGCTGAACTGGGCGAACGCATTTAGTTCGTCCATTGTAGTTGTGGGCTTTCTAGAAGGATCTTTATCTCAAAGCACATTTGTTTCCACTTAGGAGTTCAAAGCGATCTATTCACTTTAGTCAAAGCCGGTTAGCATGTAGATAATGTAGCAATTTTGTGTTTATGCCTATTAAAGTGCTGAGGTTTTGGTTTATCTGGGAAATGGTTCCCTCTTTTCCATGGACTTTCTCTCTTTTCCACAAAGATCATGCTTAAGCAGTTCAGCCTTGGACTATTTACACAGACACAGGAAAGAAAAGGTCAGTTTCTGAATGGTGTTAGCATGACAGCCAAAAATATGTTCACTTTACAATAAATAAAACACTAATAATTTCAATTGCAATGATTTCTTGTTCATTTGAGTGCAGGCTCTTTGCTTTCCTTCATTCGGTGACGTGGGGTAAACATGACACACTTCAGATGCTGATAAAGCGACTGTGAGGGCAACAGTGTCATCTGAACTTCATCTGAGACGCCAACTGCCATCTCTCCATCTCCAAATGTCTTTACTCCTTTCTCTGTACCAATGGAGAATGAAGCAACATGACACACAGAGATTAATGTAGGCTCTTGTATGGACTGGTAAACATGTCTAATAAAAAAAATCATACCCAGCACGAACGTCTTCACAGAAGGCTTGTGAATGTTTGTCTGTTACCAGTTTAACAACATCGTGTTACCCTATCCTTATTGTGATTGTGTTATAGAGTATTGTGTTACTCTATCCTCACAGTGACAGACTCGTGTTACCCTATCCTTACAGTGACAGTATTGTGTTACTCTATCCTCACAGTGATAGACTCGTTACCCTATCCTCACAGTGACAGACTCGTGTTACCCTATCCTCACAGTGACAGTACTGTGTTACTCTATCCTCACAGTGATAGATTCATGTTACCCTGTCCTCACAGTGACAGACTCATGTTACCCTATCCTCACAGTGACAGTATTGTGTTACACTATCCTCACAATGACAGTATTGTGTTACCCTGTCCTCACAGTGACAGACTCATGTTACCCTATCCTCACAGTGACAGTATTGTGTTACTCTATCCTCACAGTGATAGATTCATGTTACCCTGTCCTCACAGTGACAGACTCGTGTTACCCTATCCTCACAGTGACAGTATTGTGTTACTCTATCCTCACAGTGATAGATTCATGTTACCCTGTCCTCACAGTGACAGACTCATGTTACCCTATCCTCACAGTGACAGTATTGTGTTACTCTATCCTCACAGTGACAGTATTGTGTTACCCTGTCCTCACAGTGACAGACTCATGTTACCCTGTCCTCACAGTGACAGTATCGTGTTACTCTATCCTCACAGTGACAGCCTCATTACCCAATCACAGTGCCTTATATAATATAGTTCTAAATATTGATTATATATGGATTCTATGTACTGGATCGTAGTGATCTGCTCCCCTTCTAGAAACTCCTCTTGTTTGTAGGCAGTGCCTTCCCTCTAACACCCCCCCCCCCCCCCTCCAGGTTTGAGGCCTGGTAGGCACTCATCATCCTGACAGGCAGGGGGCAACCTCCAGTTCTTTTTCTTCTCTCTTTCACTTTCTTGCCTCGTTCGACTTCTGCCTCTGTTTTGAAGGCAAACCGATTATGGTGGAGAGAGGCGTTCTTAGTGACGGAGTGTAGCAGTTGCATTTTCATCAAAGTGACTGCTGTAATTTTTATAACAGCGTGCATTATAATAGGCAAGTTTTATACCTGTTGATTCCAGATGCGCCATACTAAACCTTTAACATGTAGACAAATGTAAAACCCATGTGGCCTTTCAGCATCTGGGCAGCAAAAACAGCACGGCAAGGCTGGCGTGTTCTGCATTACCGCACAGCTGTGACTCATGGTGTGATCATGGCAGGGGTGCAAAATGCTCTCACACTGAGAATTTCCTCAGATTGTGGCTTATTTACAGCCTTCAAGGTTCCAGTTTTATCAAATGATGGAGACCGGGAGGGGTTTCGCTGGAAACAGGACATCGGTAGATGTTCAAGGGAGACTGGAACTCGGGATTTTGGAACACCGGTGTAAAAGCCACGATATCCTGACTCAAATATGCATAAAAATGTCTTTTATTTTGAAATGCCAGACATCGCTTCTTGACAAGGGACCAACAAATCAGCAAACCTCTCTTCCCTCAAATCAACAAGGGATTACAAAGAGATCAAAGTCGCGTGTCTGCCTACATTACTCTGCCCTGCTCGACTTTCATCCACAACTTTGACTTTGGTCTCGTCTTCCCAGCTCAAGACACCACAAATCGCTTTGGCGTTTTAAACGCAAGCAACACCTCGTGGAATCTCTTCCTCGCTGCTAAGATGACACCAATCCTCGTTGTTCACGGGGCAGGTAAACAGCGACGGAGCGGCTTCTCCCCCGGGACAAAGCCTCTAATAACTCTTAGATCTCAGACATGAAAGCGAGCCGGAGAACAGCCTCCAAGTGCACCACGAGGTGCCAAGTTCCAGCAGAAGGATCAGCCTGTAGCCTAGGAGGGTGGAGAACGCAAGGTGGAGCATGCAGGGTGCAGCATGGAGCTGGAAGATATTCTCTGAAGAGAGATAAATGAGGGTAGATGTGGTGGTGGTGGTGGGCTGATGGATGTGACTTTGCTGCAGAATTCTTAACATTCGACTCATTAATTTTTCATCAAAGTCTGCGGGAAACAAGTACGTGATTGGGCCAATCAAGAGAGAGGAGCGAGCCTCAAAAATGTAGCTGGACACCATTTTGAAAGGGGATCGCTGCTAAGATTTTTCAAACGACTAGGCCATGGTAGCTCCTTTCATCAAACAAGTGAAAAAGAAATAAATAAAATGAAAAAGGAGGGAGAAATTATTAAACCAACATATTTCTAGAAAAAAAAGAGTGCGGGTATGTGGTCTCCCACAGCAGTAGCAGTATAGAAAGTGCTCTGAAGGCTTTGAACAGTATTTTGCCTGTTATGAGTCCATTAGAAACATCTAAGTTTCAGCCCTGCATTGCACGCTGAAAATATAAAAAAATCATGCAGTTTTATAGGAAGAAAAAAAAACTTTTCGTCACAAGGGCGCACTGAACACGCATACAAAACAACATCAAAAGGCAGCAATGGGACATGATGGCGTATGCGAGGCCACGTCATCAAAGGCTCGTGCCTTTGACCGGGGCCTTACCGCGCTGTACCGCTGCCCGAGCTCATTACAACTTCGTCTCAAATCGAAGCTTGCGGAAAACAGCGATTTTTTTAAAGCAAACGGTCACACCAATACGCGAGCTCATTGCCACATCTTCCCTGACTCACGCCGATTTTGCTTTGAACCGGCGACGGAAATGAGAAGTGTTCGCTCAGAATTCAAGTCAGAGCCTATTTCTGCGCTCCCCACCAGCCTCGGGTCTCTCTGATCTTGTTTACATCAAAACAAATGATGTGTGATGAAAGGAGGCAGCATTGCAATGCAGGGCCGAGGATTAGATCTTATTTGCCCCCACAAATCACACATCAGAAGTCTCTAAGGTCTTGCCTTGGACTCGGGGGTAATGAACTTTTCAAAAAAGAGGTCGAATGTGTCGCACCGCCCTAAGAGCTTCTATGGCACGTGATGCACAGAGAAAAGGTAAAGTTAATCAGTGTGATAAAAGTGGACACATTTTAAGTATTGTTTCTGTACTAAGGTCTAGTCAAAACTTTATTGATTTTAGGACACCAACGTTAACTCAAAGAATACATCCATCAGAAGAAAAACGTGCAACAATGAATTTAATATACTACCAAACCTGTGTACATATATTATCTGTGACATTTCTTAATAAACTGCTCAATAATTTCTAATTTCTTTTGGGTTTTAAAGTTTTTAAATCTTTTTTTATTATTATTAAAACGTCACAACTCAGTTCGGACGTCTGTTATCTTTAACTGTGTGTTTGAGCGCCACCTGGTGGAAGAAAAAAACATTGACGTGAAGTGTCCCACCCCTGCTGATTTTTAATTGGGGTCAAACGTATCACCGGTTTGTGATTTAATAGGCTACTCAAAGTGAACGAGTATCCTTCCAAAGAATATAGGTCCACGGATGCTTTATTGTGAGATAAAAAGATAACAATAAAGATTATATTGTAAGACAATAATAATGTGTTAATCAGTAGGCGGTAAATCACCAAGATAACAAAGAAAGGTTTAGAATATTTAATCAGGCTAATATACATTTGGTGAATTGCGCGAAGTGATACGTATTAGCGAGGAGGACCCTGACGAGTTTAATTTGATGCCACATTTGAAAGCAACGGTTCAAGGTGAGGTTGTTGTTTGATTTAGTGCATTTTATCCAGTATGAAAATACATATTATAAAGTAACCAATTTGTTTTCTCTCATTAAAAACGTTACACTCATTTGAAATAAACTAATTTTGTCACGACATGAAAGTAGCACGCTAGTTAACTAACAAACTAGCTATTTAAATGATAGCTTGATAAATGATAATCTTGGTAACCTAGCTTGATTAAATGATAATCTTGGTAACCTAGCTTTCAAAGCGAAAGTGTAAAAAAAAACGTGGAGGGGTGTTATTTCAAAAGAGGAAACCTTTATGCCTATTTAGACATTGGCGCTGCATTCTTTGCAGATTGTCTTTAATTATCACGCTCGTATTGCTAGCCGTTCTTAGTGAGACACCCGCGGACTGAGCGACGCCATTTTTAACGGTTTCAGGGAGACTGGACGTTTGGTGAAGACGAGATGACGGGACGTGCACGAGCGAGATCCAGGGGCAGAGCGCGCACCCAGGAGGCCGGAGCGCCAGGCGCGGTAAGGGCCCAACGCAGCTAGCTAAAGACCGCCAACGTCGCCGATCTCCTTCACTTACTATATCGTCAAAAGCACAATTACAGGGGATTTTTCATTAAATATATAAAATACATACAAGTAGGGTGTGACATATTTCATGAATTATTTCTATTTAGTTTCAGACGGGCTATACTAGCTAGCGATCTGACTCGAGTGTGCGCGGTTTCTTTACAGCGGCCACCGCCTCCCCCTCAGGAGGCGGCGAGGCCGGTGCCGCAGCCTCCCCCCTCCGAAGGAGAGCTTGTGGGGAGGGGAAGACAGAAAACCGCCCCCGGAGCAATGGCAACAGAAGGTAACAGGACGGTATATTTTGAACACTGCAGCATACTAAAGTTCTCACGGACCGGTTTTGGGGCAGTAGGCCAAAGCAGTACGAGATGAAGGGTAGTGTGGCCGAATGCGCAGTAAGCGAAAAGTACCCGGATGGCCACTGAATCGGGCGCCATTTTGAAGAGTCGATCACAGCACGCTGTCTTGTCCCATAATTGAACTGTAGCAGTGGAGGCGTTCAGAGCGTAGAAGAAATGTAGTGAGTCGGTAGTTTACAAATATAAGTAAAGTGCAACAGTGCATATGCAGAAATACTGAAATTAAATTCAGTACCCTTTTAAAGACCTTCCAAAAAATGTTTTAAGACCTCATTGCCACCAAATTGTAATCAGCAACAGATCTTTAACTTAGACATTTGTAATTTGCTATGAAATATTTAAAACACGACAATAAAACAGAACAGATACAGTATGAAGTAACAAGGGTCAAAAGGATAAATTGAACCAGGGCTAGATATATTAAAATATAACTTTGATCATGACACGACACCGGTAACTCTTGAGCTCTTCATCACCTAGGACAACTTGGTTAAACTGGTGAATAATAACAATAAACATGGTACTCATGACATGTGCCTCAATGCTTTTGTTTTGTGTTCTAATGACTTCACTTTGCATCAACTCTGATCTTTATGTCTAGATCAATATACATAATTTCATTAACACTGTGACAGTGCTTATGTGACATTTATGTATAAATGGAGCATCTGTAGTTGCATGGGTGGTATGTTAGTTATTTCAAAGTTGACCTTTGGAGCGTCAACACCAGCGTCTGTCCAAGCTCCCCGTATCACAGCAAACCCAAAGCACGCAGTAACTCCGGTTACTAAGCGATACATCCGTTGGGCCATTAGTGATCCTATAGCGCCAATTATTTTTAATAGTTGCGGGGAGGAAAATAAATTCATGCATACTTTTTTGTTTAGGCAAAGCTAAAATATTGACAAGTTCAATACCGCTAAAATCCCGGTGAAGGCTTTTAAAATACTTTTTAAGGGCCTTCATTTTTCCAATATTGATTGATCGCCTTTTAATATTTTAAGACCCGCAGACACCCTGTACAACCATAAAATGAAAACTAAGATGGTGAAATCTGAAACATGTCAATTTTAGACTTTTTTAGACAGATATAAGTAAAAGTAAGTAAAACATTATTTATATAGCACTTTCCTAGAGTAACTCACAAAGTGCTATTGTAACTGTTAGTCCTTGACAACGTCTTGATGCTGATTCTAAATCCATGACCAAATGAGGTAAATGTCGCAAAACAAAAATATGAAATGGCGCTTTTAATGATTAGCGGTCTTTATCCGTGGTAGTGTGACATCATATGACATATCATAATGATGTAAGTAAAATGGCGGACGTAGTATGTACGATGTCATGAAAACTGCCAAGTTGCACACTGAATGCACTTCTTTAAGGGTTAAGTAGAACTTACTGCATTGTAATCTGGTGCCTAATGCTTTCAGTGACCCCACTGAATCGCCATGTACTATTGATACCTGGAGACTCAGTGGGGTCACACATTCTGATGAGCGGCCGTCAGAATTGGTGACCCCTGCAGAAAAGTTCACCTGTCCATCCCATTCATGATTTTTATTTATTTAGCAAAAATAAATGGAAAGCCTGACTTTACTCAAATGTGGACCTGTGTAAAATGCTGTAACGAAACATTCTTTAAATACATTTATGTAATTTGGAGACAATAAAATGTAAATACAAGCATCTTTTGGCTCGCAAACAGCAGCAAAAACGAGAAAAGAAAGCGTAGCTTACAGAGCATTCGTAAAGTGCTCGTGCCTGTGAACAGAAACTGCAAAATGGTGCCCTCTGTTGTCTCACAACTCGATGTTCACAGAATTCGGTGCAACACTGGCCATCGTGGGAGAAATCGTCAGTGCCAAATGCTGGTTCAATGAATAGCCCACATATTTCTAATGGCTGACTTTTTAGTTTACTATATAAATACTAATCGTTTTTGATAATGTGTTTGGAGGTGGTGGTAAGACGTATTTTTAGATCCATTGCCGTCTTGAATTTTAAAGTTGAATAGATCGGGCATTCATAATATTCCTACAGTGGTGATGCAGATTTCGGCAGGATTCCAGCAGGTGAAGATTGGCGAGAGAGGCGGGCGAAGGCGAGACTTCCATGATGCGGGAGTCAACACTCGCCAACTCATGGAGCATGTCAAGGAGTCCAAAACAGGTGGGTAGTCGTGGGTCGGAGGTCAGCGACACACGAGTCCCATGTTCAGGTGCTGCTTTGTTAATTACTTATTTTTATCTAAGCTTCAACGTGGTGATAGCTGTAGACCTTGGGTGTTTCTTCTGGAGACTAAGGGGGGGAACTCCAGATTTTGTTTGTTGCACACGAGGGCAAAGCAGATGCATTTTTCAGTGAGTGCAGTGTTTCTGCAGCAACTTTGGTGTTGTAACAAATGTAGTGTTAAATATTGTATTGACACAGAACAGACAACGGTAAGCTTGCAGTTTTTCTCTTATCTCATGAAATGCTCATTTACTAGCTGGAACTCGGAAGTATGGAGCAAAGAATTCTGAATATTTGATACTGAGCCGTTATCTGCATGACCACAATTCTTAAAATGTCATTGAAACTGACTAGTTTTTTTTTCTGACTAGTTTTTTGACTAGTGGTTTGATATCTTTCATAAGGGATGTCTGGTTCTCCGATCGAGCTGAGGGCGAACTTCATGCGTCTGCTGTCGCGACCTCAGTGGGCCCTGTATCAGTACCATGTGGACTTCAATCCTCCCATGGAGTCTCGACGCCTGCGTTCAGCGCTTCTCTTCCAACACGAACAGACGCTCGGCAAAGCGCGCTCCTTCGACGGAGCTATTCTCTTCCTCCCACAACGTCTCCATAATACTGTAAATGCACGCGCGCGCGCGCACACACACACACACACACACACACACTTAAAAGCTCTTGTAATGACTGGCACACTAGCTCACAGCAGCACTAAAGAGAGGCTGTTGTCCAGTGGTTATGGACCGGGCCTGCTTTCTTGTAGACCAGCCATGTTTGGAACAGATGGCGGATGTGTTCTCTCTTCAGGAGACTGTACTGTGCAGTGACACCAGACACGGAGAGAGAGTCCAGATCACGGTGACGCTGACCAATGAGCTGCCTCCGTCCTCTCCTGTGTGCCTACAGTTCTACAACATTATCTTCAGGAGGTGCGAGTGGTTCTCCTGTAGCTGACGCCTCACCTGGACCGGCCCCTCATCCTTCACTCAGTCTCCTCATCCACGCTCTGATCACTCCTTCTGCTTTCACTCACTCTTGATTGGTTGTTCTGTCTCCTTCCTTCCCCCCGATGGGTTGTTGCCCATTGAAACTAATCGGAGTCGCTCACTGCAGTTTCCCTGGTTTTATGTTTCGCAGGATTCTGAGGATGCTGAACATGCAGCAGATCGGTCGCCATTACTACAACCCTGACGACCCCCTCAACATCCCCCAGCACAGGTGCTTTTAGTGTGTGTGTGTGTGTGTGTGTGTGTGTGTGTGTGAGTGTGATGAAGGATGGTACATTCTCCCCCTTGTTTGCTGTGCAGGTTGACCATCTGGCCCGGCTTCATCACCAACATCCTGCAGTACGAGAACAGTATCATGCTGTGTACGGACGTGAGCCACAAGGTTCTGCGCAGCGAGACCGTCCTGGACTTCATGTACAGCTTGAAGCAGCAGCACAGAGACCAGCACTTCCCAGACGCTTGCACCAAGGAGCTGGTGGGCCTGATCGTCCTCACCAAGTATGCAGCCCCACACACATCCATACGCTTTATCACCCCCCTCCTTCACCGGCCAGTGTAGAACATGCCCTTTGAGACACTAAGGGGAGAAGTTGTGCAAAAATTGTGTACAAGTTTAACCAAAAAATCCTTTTCAAGATGCAATTGTCTAAGTAAATAATTGTGATCAGTGTGATTTTGCAGTATTTAGTGATTATTGCATGTCTCACGTTACTTCTAATAAGGCTGTGAATAGGTACCCCCATGACGGCTTACATAAGCTTGGATGGCTTGCATACACTTATGATGTCGTCGTTATTTCTGTGGTGTGTTATTAGAAGTTTCTACTGGTTGCACATTAAGGTGCTTTTTGTTTACCCTCACGACAAATGTGTTTGAAATGGCCCCTCTTCATGGAGCCCAACAGGGTGGGCTGTCCCTTTGACTCGAAGAAGAAGAAAAAAATGCAGACGTCCTAGCAAACCAACTATTTTAAAATATTTAGCTACCAAGATGAATCAAGGCTAAAATATTGTTTCTTCAAGTGTGTCCAGCAACCACGCCGGACTGACTGCCTTCACGGAGAATGTATCCGCCTCCAGCACCTCAGTCAGGCTGTGCCAACACTGTAGTTTGTAATGGTGCTGGAATAGACACACCTGTGGATTTGTCTTGAAGGTGTTCTACCTGTTGCAGGTACAACAACAAAACTTACAGGATTGATGACATTGCCTGGGACCAAACCCCCAGGAACACGTTTAAGAGAGGAGACGCGGACGTCTCCTTTCGGGATTACTACAAAACGGTAATTGGTTGTATGTTTGTGAAACGTTCAAAAGGCAGTCAGGGTGCTTGTTTGAATGGTTTCTCCATTTGACACGTTTCTCAGTCCGTGTGTCTGTGGCTTTGCAGCAATACAACCTGGAAATAACAGACTTGAACCAGGTCCTGCTGGTCAGTCAGGTTAAGAAGATGGGTCCTTCCGGTGGTCCGCCCCCAGGCCCTGCCTTGCTCGTCCCAGAGTTCTGCTACCTCACAGGTCGGTCTGCAATGCCCCAACACACCAGAACACAACTAGAGCTTCAGCCATTTGCAAGCCAACCATGTGACCTGATGATAAACTCTGCAGGTCTGACTGACAAGATGCGCAGTGACTTCAACATCATGAAGGATCTATCTTCTCACACGAGACTGACCCCAGAACAGAGAGAGAGGCGCCTCAACGGATTCATCTCCAACATCAACCGGTAATGAGCAAGCTGTTCCAGTGTCTGCTCAGTTTATGGGCTTTTTATTTTCCTACACAGGGTAATGCTCGAGTGTTGCTCGTCTCCTTTTGATTGTAGGAACACCGAAGTACAGAATGAACTGAGCACGTGGGGTCTCAGCTTTGAGAACAAGTTGCTAAGTCTGACTGGAAGAGTTCTCCCCGCTGAGAGGATCACGCAGGGGCCCCGTACTGTGAGTGGGGGGGGACACACGCATGCAGTCTTGATTTTCTGCATCATGGTTCTGTGTTAAATGTGAGTTTCAATTTGCCTGTGTGTGTGTGTGTGTAGTATGACTACAACCCGTGGGCCGCCGACTGGTCTAAGGAGATGCGAGGGTGTCCTCTGGTCAGCAGCATTCCCCTGGAGAACTGGCTATTGTTCTACACCCGCCGCAACACTGACGTAGCGCAGGCTCTTCTGCAGACCCTCAACAGGGTGGCTTCACCCTTGGGCATCCGCATGCAGAGAGCAGTCATGTGAGTCGTCACGCCCCGGCTGTTGCCAACGCAGCTCCGCGCCTCGCTCTGGGCATGTTCTCCGTGTTCGCTCAAACGTTGCTCATCGTTGATCACTCCCGGCTTTCTCCGAGCAGGATCGAGTACGAGGATCGGCAGGAATCTCTGTTGAGGGCGCTGCAGCAGAATGTGGCACCAGAGACTCAGATGGTGAGCTCTTTATCTCTCTCTGAAGAGCTTGATAAAGAATACTAGTGTTTGGTATCGGTCTTCTGATCTGATTTACATACACAAGGTTTTACATTCAATTTAAATCCTAATACTGCTAATGATGGATCTTGATGACAGGATGCATTATTGACAGTAGCACCATGTTCCTAATGGGATATTAGGAGAAGGCGGTCGTTATTGGGTGGGAGTGGCTCTGATTCCTACTTGGCCAACATTGCAGGTCATGTGATAACGGCTGAAGCACAGATTATACACGCATGTAGAGTAACTGAAGAGTTTATTTCATCTTAATAATTAACTTGTGTTCAGATGCATGTATTAATGCACAACGATTTACATTGCTGCCGTGCAGCTTTTAACTTGGTGTGGGGGGGAACAGGTTCTATGCCTCCTAGTGAGAGATTTTAAATTGGACACCACTGTTCTGTCCATCTCCAGGGATCCACCTTTTAACAACAGGCCTGATAGTTTTCAGGCGCCACGCCGGAATTCCGGCGTACCTGTCCGCGAGAAAAAAAAAATTTGAGGGGGGGGAAATCCGTCAAATCATAATGATAAACCACACGCGCGCGCATGCTATCTGTTTTGAGGCCGAAATATAATCCTTATGATCCTTACGAGGTTCCCAAGTTACGATTTTTCGTGGTTACTACACATCTCCCATTTACTGTATAAAGCCTCGTTTGGACCTAAGTGGTTCTGCGTCGTAAACGGAACTTGGTGTTTGGTGTGCGCGGCGTCAGGATTAGTTAGACGCAGCTATGGATAAAGATATTGGCCAAAAGCCTAGCTTTAGGATATGATAACTGCGTATAGTACCTTATTTACGTACAGTATGTACGTATGTTCCGATTTACATCGAAAATCGATTTACGACGGATCAACGTCGTAACCCGGGGACCGCCTGTATTTCAGACATCGGAAGAGCTTCAGAGGTAGCTACAAGATAAATTCAGTATTTTATCTTTATTCTGATTAAGTAAAATTTTTATCAGAAATATAAGAGTGCTTTTTTTTGAGCCGGTACAGGTGGTCAGATGATCTGGTTCATCCTGGCCGCCTTACGGCGTAAGGTGTAATACATGAACAAAAGCACAAAATGTATGTCCTAATAAACCAACACAAAATATTTATTACATTTATTAAATTTTATATATATAAACTAACTATAATCATAATACTTGTAATTCTTTTAAACTTTATTTGCATAATTTCTTGATGAATAAATGAATAAATAATTAATCATGCCTGTTTTTAACATATTGTGTCTAATATAAATCTTTAGGTTACAACATTTTCTTAGAATATTAATAGAAATTAGTTTTTATTTCACTATAATGAATACCTGACTTATTTATTATTAATTAATTTAAAGATTAATTATTAAATATTCTAAATATGGTACACTAACACTCCCCCCCCCCCCCCCCCCCCCCCGCTCAGAAAAAGTTCAGGCTCAGGAATTTTTCCCACTATCACCCCTGTAACAATGACTTTTCATTCATTTGTTCATTCGTCACAAATCACATTTCCAGTTTGGCTGTGAATTAAATGGATATAATAAATATATAAATCTCTCCGGATTATGTCCGATCTTGGTTGCCGAGTTCTAAGTCTGACGAGGAAATATGAATAAGAACTAGGGCTGAACGATTAATTGCATTTGCGATAATTTCGCGATTTTTTAAAACGCGATTGTCTAATCGCACAGGCTGCGATTTAAACTGGTCACGTGACTTGGGAGCGAGCCGAGCCGAGGACGAACGGAGCAAACCCGAGCAGGAGGCAGGGAGGTGGAGAAGTGAAGTTAACACAGCGCACTTTAACTTGTTGCACAACGGCTTCAGGCTCGACAGAAGCTGACACAACTGAAAGTCTAATACCAAAGAGGGGCAGCACATAAGTTGTGTGAAATTACTTTGGCTTTTAAAAAGATGCTGCTCAACGTCAGGTACCCTGCAAAACATGCCTTGCTACTGTTGCTACGACGCGAGGTAACACTACAAACCTTCAGCATTAAAAAAACACCACAAAGCCTCGTATGCTATTTGTAAGGCTAAAATGCCAACGACCAGTGCTGCATCTTCAAATACGCCAAAGTGTTTCTCTGCGCTTATACAGCTTTAGTATGCGGTGAGCAGCGAAATACCGTAAAATCACGCATATAGGCGCAATAAGATTTAAAGCACGGATGAATCGCGAAAGCGCGGATAGCTTGACCGCGGTCCAGCAGACAGGGTTCACTGACCGAACCGTTTGAAAGTGTAACTCCTTATGGATGTAATTCGAAGCGGCACGCTGAAATAACTCGGGCAGTAACGGAGTTCATAGTGAAAGACATGATGCCCGTTAATATAGTGAACAAGCCCGGCTTCATGGCTTTGTTAAACACACTGGATATGCGCTACCAAACGCCCTCACGCACATATTTTAGCCAAGTTGCTATACCTGCAGGGCTGCCAACTCTCACGCATTGAGCGTCTTAGACTAAAAAATTAGTAGTTCGCTCTGGCGCCAACCACAGGCGATCGATCGATCACGATATAATAATAATACTTAAATTTAGTCCATTTTACACCCAGTGGCGGACTTAGCAATTTGGAGGCTCAAGGCGAATTTAGCTAGGGGGCCCATCAACATTAATATGCGAGAAATAAGTTCACATATTAGGTTCACACTACAAGATTTTAGGCTGGTTTTTCAGTCGCCGACTGTTTTTGTAGATCGCCGACAGAAACTGTGGTCGGACGCAAATCGGGGATCATTCGGCGCTCGCTCAGTCGTGTAGTGTGAACTGCTGAAAGACGCTCTCCGAGCCGTCGCCGAGTGGCCGCCAACTCATCGCAGACGACCGGCAGATATCTAGCATGTTTCATATCTAGCCCAGTCGGCGACTGTGAGTCAACAGCAGCGTCTAGCTTCATACAACTTTACTACAAGACTGTTTAAGTTATTGTGACAGCACTGGAGAAATAGTGCGATTGACTATATATATGTTCACTGCAACGGAGAGATTAAATAATTCTGGCAATTTGGGACTATGGAGTGGTGTTTTTATTTTCTTCGTGGTGTTGCTGGTTCTCGCGAGTGTTTCATTTTCGTGTTCTCGTGTTTTTGGACGACAGCCAGATGAGTCGGCGATTCCCCAGTTGTTTCATTCGTGAGCCCACGTCACCGATCAGTCATGTAGTGTGAAAGCCACAACAACTGAAAGACTTGCGATTACAGCACAACCAGTCGTGTAGTGCGAACGGCACAAAAACCTGATGACTGAAAAGTCGTGTAGTGTGAACCTGGCTTTAGCTAGACAAGGGGGCCCTACAGTGGGAGGGGCCCAAGGCAATTGCCTAGCAACGCCTCTATGCAAAGACCGCCTCTGTTTACACCCCCCCCCCCCCCGCCGCAACCCTGTATCTGAGCTGTATAAAAAATGCCGAAACAGAGTTTCCTGAAGTGGAACAATGGGGAAAAAATCGCGATTTTAAATCGCAATCGCAATTTATAGATAAAAAATTGCAATTAGATTATTTTCCAAAATCGTTCAGCCCTAATAAGAACAGCATGCCTGCTGTGTGTAGCAGGTGAAGCAGCGATTTAACACTGAAATTCAAACATGACTTGGAAGGGTGTTTGCCTTGTAAACTAAGGTAACACGGGCCAATTTTCTCAGGTATTCTGCCTTTCTCTCGTCCACCCCTGCGTGCGCGCGGGGGTGTGTGTGTGTGTGTGTAGGTGGTTGTGATCCTGCCCACCAACCGCAAGGATAAGTACGACTGCGTGAAGAAGTACCTGTGTGTGGACTGCCCCACTCCCAGCCAGTGTGTGGTGTCCCGCACCCTCAGCAGACCGCAGGCCCTCATGACCGTGGCCACCAAGATCGCCCTTCAGATGAACTGCAAGATGGGAGGAGAGCTGTGGACTGTGGAGATCCCGGTACAGGCCTGCGACCACTGCACCTCTCCTGTTCAGACATCCCACTGCACCACATCAGTGCCAGCACAGCCACCTCCAACCACCGTGTGTAGTTGCTGGTTCAAAGGACTCGAATTGGGCTTCTTTTCATTCTGCCACTGACTTTCTAGTGCTATAGTTGCCAAACAGTTTGTACTCCAATATGTGTATTTGGAAGAGAATTGCCTGTAAGAAATGTTTATATTCAGCATTATAGCCTTCTTTAGGGACTAGTTTTATTTAACACCAACACTTGATGCTACAGTTTCCTGTTCACCTGCTGTGTTTCTGCTTGGTTTGTCCATTTAGCTGAGGCAGCTGATGATTGTGGGCATTGACTGCTATCATGACACTGCTGCAGGAAAGCGGTCCATTGGGGCTCTGGTGGCCAGCCTCAATCAGGGCATGTCCAGGTAATGAACCTCCTAAGGTGAAGCTTTTTGACCTACCAGTATTCCTTATTACTTTTGTTTATTGTTCAGCTCTGGGTCATTCAAAGGCAGTGGAAGGTTTTTGGGGGTTTTTTTTTTTGTTGTTTTTTTTTATTTTTATTTTTTTCTCCTTACACGTTAAAGCCTGGGTAGATTTTATAATCATTGTTTTTATGTAGTAGCCCCCTTTTAAATTTGGCCATGGACCACCCCACCCCCCCCCCCAATGATATCATCGTCCATCGCGATGTTTCACTGTAAACACTGTCATCCGCCAATTAAGGAGACATCGCCCAAGCCTAGAGGACATGCTTATCTACACTGTTTTAAAGTGTCTGGAGTTTTTTCTGCTCATCGTTTTTGACTGCACATTCTTTAGGTGGTATTCTAAGTGCGTTCTGCAGAACCGGGGTCAAGAGATCATCGACGGACTCATACCGGCTTTGAAGGGTATGTGATTCACTGCGTTGTTCTGTATGATGTGGTATTACATGATGACTTACCTGAAATATTTCCCGTTCCATTCTGCCGCAATATTTGTCAAGCCAATGCATGCTAAATGGACATTTAAACAGACTTGAATATTTAATGGAAGTAATATTTGCATGTTTAATGGAAGCTGATTTAGCATGTTTTGTGCTGACAGCTGTCTTCCCTCAGCCACATGGAAGACGTACATGATGAACACCCATTGGTGGCAATAATTGGAACTCATTAGTTGCTGTTATTTAAGAATATATTTACTAGTTACTTTTGAGGAGTTGATCTGTAGTTTCTAAAAGTTTAGCCACGATTTGTGTAAAACATCAACTGTAATTTTCTCAGTAGTTCATAGAAGCTTATTTGCCACAAGTGTATCTACTCAAATTCTATATTTCTGAACAATGTAAATGCTTAGTTAACCTCTTTGTACATTTGCGCCCCCTAGTGATCCCGTCGCCGGGCAAAATCTGTTTATCCACACAAAATAATTAACATCGCCGAAAATTCTTAAAACGCAAACACAACACACTGATTGTATTTTTTTTAGCTAGTATAACATCCTGCATACCGATTTTCAGCCATCTACAAGCAACTGTTTTCAAGAAATCCCCTTCTGGACACACCGTGTTTACAACATGTGGTTTACACGTGCAACTTGACTCGCCATTTAAATTGTCCTTTTAAAAAGTATACGAAGTAAGATGACCATGTTTTGTCACCTAAAAATTGTGTACTAATAAGGCTTTAATTTAAGACCTTAACATCGTACATCCGTTGTGGTTATGTACCTTACAAAGCTTGCTCACCTCACTGCAAAATTTTGTGTAATCCACTTCCTGAATGAGACGCTCCGACAAATCTGCCCCCTAAGCGTCACCTAAGCGTTTTGAAAGCTGATTTGACCTCTTATTACAAAGCTGCAGCGGTTCTGCTTTGATTTGAGTGGTTTTTATTGGTCTGAAGGGGGTAGTGACTTTGAATGACAGGTTTTACAACCTCTCACGGGCGAGGTGCAAAGGGGCGGGTGGAGAGGGTGAACCTATAAGCCCACAGAGACAAGCTGGAGCCTTAGAAGTGATTGAAAGCTGTTCTATCCAATAGTTTACTTCCTTCCGAAGCTAACCAGCCCTCATTTGCCATGATTGGTCAATTATATTTTTTAATTGAGCCCTTGGAAAGTCGCGGTTCATTTCCAATGTGGGTCCGCTAGCATAGCAACATAAGCTAACCTTTGCTAACCTAAGCCAAGCTCCCCAGAACACACTGTTCGGCAAAACTGAAGCAGCCGTGGATTATTTTGTTCGTTTTTATTCCGATTGCGGATACTTTCAAACATAAAAGGATTACTTTGTATGGAATATATGAGCAATTTTCTGAATTTTCGCCAACCCGGAAGTGAGACGGTACACCCACATGTTAGCATGTTAGCTTGGTTGGCTAAGGGTGTGTATCGGGTGTGGCATATTTGGACAGGGTGTGGTGAACTTGACATTCCTTGGAACAAAGTGGAATAACTTTGCAATGCTTGCATGGATTTGCTTCATTTTTTCTGTGTTATTAGAAAAGACCAGAGCGAAATATATTGCAAATTTATAGTGAATATACATGCTTGTGATGCTCAAGTTCAAGTGTGCATTTCTGACATTCCTGGCATATTAGCATCTGCGATAATAAAAAAAAAAAAAACCAAGGAATATGATATTGAAGTGTATCAATATGTTCCACCAACTGTCTTCAGTTTGAGCCATGAATGATCATTTTCATATATGTACAACTTGAGATATCTAGTTTTATAGTGGACTATGTCGGGCATCTGAGGAATTTTAAAAATGGCCGCTGGAATGTAACTGCACAATGAGGTTAAGTGAAGCATTTCGTGTGTGTAATATAAATAATAACCCTTGGCTTGACCACAGGTGCTTTGAAGGCATACGTGAAGCATAACAAAATTCTGCCATCGCGCATCATTGTGTATCGCGATGGCGTGGGCGACGGCATGCTGCAGAGTGTGGTGAACTACGAAGTACCCCAAATCATGCAATCCATCAAGACCATGGGCAAAGACTACGAGTGAGGCTCCGCCCACATCTCCGCACCACTGAGCGATTGTAGATCACGCAGTTTCTCTTTGGAATCAGAAGGCCTCTCCAGTGTTTTGGGTTCTGCTTCTTCTCTTTTTTTTTTTTCCCCCGTCTGCAGCCCCAAACTGTCGGTGGTGGTGGTGAAGAAGCGAATCGCCAGCAGGTTCTTCGCTCGGCTCGATGGCAAACTGGCCAACCCTCCTCCTGGAACCGTGATTGACACGGAGGTCACTCGACCGGAGTGGTGGGTTTCGGCGAGGGAGGCGTGTTCATTCGTTACACAAGTCACTTTGATCTACACCAAGCAGACTGATCATACGGACACCACTGTTTAATATTTAATGCTAAGATTTAATAAGATTAGACTTGAATTGATGTGTCTACACATCACATTGGACTGCGGTGTTGAATTGTTGACCTGCGTTTACTGTGTGCCTATGCCGAACCCTCCCGTTTTGCTCTCTGCTCCCTCAGGTACGACTTCTTCATCATCAGCCAGGCCGTTCGTATGGGCAGCCTCACCCCCACTCACTACAACGTGGTGTTTGACAACAGCGGCCTCAAGCCAGACCACATGCAGAGACTCACCTACAAACTTTGCCACATGTACTATAACTGGCAGGTAAGAGTCGTGACGTCAGCGCGCTGACTGTTTGGCAGAGGCAGCTGTGAAAGTGGGAGTGTCCAAGGACCAGGGGTATGCTAGGAAAACTCCTGCAGTGCCTGGTCACTGCTGATTATCACACAGCTGCACCCAGCACGTGATGATGCCTGGTGGCTGTGTGTGTGTTTCACTGGGGAGTGTTAAATTGGGGTACTTTGCCTCACTGGGCTGCTTCTCAGTTTGGTTTTTGATGGCACTACTGTCTGTCGACCGTAGGGTGTTCACCTCTTTTCTTTTGGCTGCTGTTTCAGCCGGTTAATTGGCATTTGCAGTTCTGATGTTCTGATTTAATCCGTACTTCAGATGTTTGTGGAAAGACTTTGCCGAGTTGTGTTTTGGTGTTCAGGTTATGTTCATTGCCTCACATGCCGTGTGTGTCTGTCTTTAAGGGGACTGTACGTGTACCTGCGCCATGCCAGTACGCTCACAAACTTGCCTTCCTGGTGGGTCAGAGCATTCACAAGGAACCCAATCTGAACCTTGACGACTTCTTGTACTACCTGTGACATGGCAGCTGTTGGCAGAGCAGAGTTAATTTCACCACGTGTTCATTTCATTGTTCTCATGCAGTTGTGGTTTAGAATTTTGCGTTTAAAAAGAATGTTTATCCCTGGTATGGCCTTCAGTTTTTTGTTTGTTTGTTTGTTTTACACAGGGAGTCCTGCTGGGTCTGGTGGACCCTTTGCATTTTTTGTTTACTTTATCTCAATTGAAAGTAAAAAAACAATGTTTGTTCGCTTTACATTTGTTAAATTACAGTTATGAATAAAAATGCCACTCTTTTTGTTTTTTTTTTATTTATCTTTTTCATTAAAATGTAACAAAGGAAATTAATCATAAAACTGGCATAACTGGAAAATAATGAAACGTACAAATAAAGCAAGTTTTTCCAAAAATACAGCGTTCTGTATTATTTAGAACATTAGAAATTTAACGGGTCAGTTTACACAACATCACATTAGCCCCACTGAATATTGCCATATTCATACCAGTTTATACAGCACATGAGAGGAATTTCACTGTGTGTTACATGTATACAGGGGTTGGACAATGAAACTGAAACACCTGTTTTAGTGGGGGGGGGGGGGGGGTTCATGGCTAAATTGGACCAGCCTGGTGACCAATCTTCATTAATTGCACATTGCACCAGTAAGAGCAGAGTGTGAAGGTTCACACTCAATTAGGGAAACCGCAGAACATTGCAATGCACACATTATGGATGACGTACCAGAGTTCAAATGGACAAATTGTTGGTGCACGTCTTGCTGGTGCATCTGTGACCAAGATAGCAAGTCTTTGTGATGTATCAAGAGCCAGGGTAATGTCAGCATACCACCAAGAAGGACAAACCACATCCAACAGGATTAACTGGACTCAAGAGGAAGCTGTCTGAAAGGGATGTTTGAGTCCTAACCTGGATTGTATCCAAAAAACAAAACCACAGCTGCCCAAATCACTGCAGAATCTGACTGTCAGGAACTACAGGGTCAGTACACATGGCCGGGCTGGGCCGGTGTGGAGAAGCCCCAAAGAAGCGCAACACCCAGACTTGCCCAGAGTGAAGCATGGGGGTGGATCAGTGATGGGTTGGGCTGCCATATCATGGCATTCCTTTGGCTTAATTCTTGTGCTAGATGGGCGCGTCACTGCCAAGGACTTTCCGGGCCATTCTGGAGGACCATGTGCATCCAATGGTTCAAACATTGTATCCTGAAGGCAGTGCCGTGTATGAGGATGACAATGCACTAATACACACAGCAAGACTGGTGAAAGATTGGTGTGATGAACATGAAAGAGACCAGATCTAAATATTATTGAGCCACTTTGGGGTGTTTTGGAGGAGCAAGTCAGGAAACATTTTCCTCCACCAGCATCTAGTGACCTGGGGCCTCATGTACAAAGACTTGCGTGGATTTCTTACTCAAAATTGGCCGGAATCCACGCACATTTGTTTTGTACATCCCAATCAACGTGGAATTGAGCGCACACGGTGACACGCCCCCCTATAAATATGCAAATTCATTTAAATTTGCCCTGCACCGGAGAAGTTTGCTATCTGATCTATCACAAACCATGTCTAAACTCCATCAGTTGAATCATGTTTGTCTGGAACCATGCTTTTGCTCGCTTGCTGCTGTATGTTTTGGGTCATTATCTTGTTGAAAGGTCCACCTCAAAGGCATTTCCTCTTCAGCATATGGCAGCATGACTTCTTCTAATATCCTGATGTACTCAAATTGATCCATGATCCCTGGTATGCGATAAATAGGACCAACACCGTAGTAGGAGAAACATCCCCATATCATGATGCTTCCACCACCATGCTTAACCGTCTTCACTGAGTACTGTGGCTTGTATTCTGTGTTTGCAGGACGTCTGACATACTGTCTGTGACCCTTGGACCCAAAAAGAAGGACCTTGCTTTTATCAGTCCACAAAATGTTACGCCATTTCTTCTCAGGCCACTCAATGTGTTTTTTGGCAAATTCTAACCGCTTCTGCACATGTCTTTTATTTAACAGTGGGACTTTGCAGGGGCTTCTTGCTGGTAGGTTGATTTCAGCAAGACGTCTTCTGATTGTACCAGTACTCACAGTCAACTGAAGGTCTTCCTTGATCCTCTTGGAGCCGATCATTGGCTGAGCCTTTACCAGTTTGGCTATTCTCCTATCCATTCGAGGAGTTGTTTTTCTTTTTCTTCCGCCTTATTCTGGTTTTTCTTCCCATTTCAACGCATTGGAGATCATTTTAGCTGAACAGCCAATCACTTTCTGTACTTCTTTATAGGTTTTCCCCTCTTTTATTAGTTTCTTGATTAAAAAACGCTCGTCTTTAGAACAGTGTCTTGAACGACCCATTTTTCTTGTTTTTTCAGGACAAATGCACAGCCAGCATGTCAGTTGCCTTGATCCTTAAATAAGGATCACCTGTTAACACCCCTTTTCCCAGAATGCCCTCTCTAAGTGACGGCCTCCCTAATTGAACTCACCACTGCTATTTATTTGAACACACCCTTTTCAGTTAGTCATTCAATTTCACAGAATCTATAGTATGCATGGGTTGCCTGTTGGGTTTGTTGGTTTTCTATACCCTTATTATACCCTCCAAAAACTTACTTGTGGTGTAGAGGTTGAAAGTTTTTAAAAAACATTAATTTATCTTGCTGCTGTTGGGGCACTGCTATTATTTTGAGCACTACTGTGTATATATATATGGCATATATTACCATAATATTCAAAAGTGGTTTTTTTTTTTATTCCAAGGTGAAGTGTTTGTTGTGTGTCAACCACCAGTGGCACCTGCTACTAACCCTGGTCATTTACATTACATTTCAGTTTTTCCTGTAACATCACAAGCACATTGACACAATGATACAGTGTTGGGGTCAACAGTTTCTGATTCCCCAGATTACAGATCACTGACTCACAGAACTACATTCCTATTTTTATTAATAACAAAATCTAGAACTCCAAAATACAATTGCATTACCCAGGAGGAAACTTGCTTTATATCATCACTATATTCAGTTTATCTCACCTTACACTGATAGTTAATGACTTCATCACGGATCATAAACTGGATTATTTATCACTAACTGAAACTTGGTAGCCACATAATGACTTTCTACACCTAAATGCTGCACTTCCAGCTGGATTTGTTTACATATGCAAATCGCGCTCCTCCGGTCAGGGCGGTGGTCTCGCACTGATCTACCGTGAGAATGTGCAGCTGACGTCACTCTCGCTGCCTGAGCAGAAATCATTCGAAATATTGGCTGCAAAGCTCCATGGACCCATTCCAACTATCCTTGCTGTGCTGTATAGACCTCCCAAGTCATCATCAAGTTTGTTCATTAATGAACTGTCAGCACTTTTAACTACTCTCAGTGCAATGTCTCCTAACACCATGTTAATGGGAGATTTTAATGTTCACTTTGATAACACTGAAGATATGTGCACAAAAGATCTTAAAGCAACGT
This sequence comes from Brachyhypopomus gauderio, assembly GCF_052324685.1. Classification (NCBI taxonomy): domain Eukaryota; kingdom Metazoa; phylum Chordata; class Actinopteri; order Gymnotiformes; family Hypopomidae; genus Brachyhypopomus; species Brachyhypopomus gauderio. The sequence goes on from NW_027506886.1 coordinate 1,880,525, forward strand.
TAGACTGCTTTGGTCTTTCCCAAAATGTTAATTTTGTAACACACAGTATCCTTGATTTACTCTGTTGCTCTGGGATCATACCATATGACATTTGTTCAGCTGAGTTACCTATTTCAGACCATAAAGCTGTTATGTTTAATGCCGATTTGCAAATTGATAAATCAAAGGTGCTTCGCTCAATGTCATACCGTAACATCAGACATGTTATCCCAGAGGACTTTGCCAGGTCATTTATGGCTAGTCCCATTTGCAGCACTGTTTCTTCCCCCACAGAGTTAGTGGAATACTACAATAACAACTTAACCTCAGCAATAGATTGTTTAGCTCCTCTAAAGACACAAACTGTTTCATTTGTCCATACTGCCCCCTGGTATACACCTGAACTGCGAAAACTAAAGGGCATTGGCCGGCACTTGGAGCGTCTCTACGCCAGGACTGGACTGACTGTGCATAAACAAATGTATTCTGATCATATCCAGCACTACAAAAATGCCATTTCAGCAGCAAAATCCTCTCATTATGCACGCATCATCAATTCAGGTGAAGGGAATACTAGGTCTCTGTTTTCAACAGTGAAGCGATTACTCCAGCCACATACTCCAGACATGAACTGTAACACCAAAGAACAATGCTCAGCTTTTTTGGAGTTTTTCAGCTCCAAAATTTCTACTATCCATGAACAAATATCATCGGAAATGACTGTGCAGTCTAATTTACTGTCAGCAACCATTACAGAACTGTTCTCACCATCTGCTTTATATGACTTTAGTCTTCCTACTGAAAGTCATATACTGGAACTCATTTCCAAATCGACTGCATCTACATGTTGTCTAGACCCAATTTCTACATCATTACTAAAAGCTTGTTTGCCTTCAATCATCTCCATCATAATTAGAATTATTCACACTTCCTTGATCACTGGTATAGTTCCGCCTTCACTGAAAGTTGCAGTAATCCGACCTACTCTCAAAAAACCTGGTTTAGACCCCTCTGACTTAAATAACTACTGACCAATCTTAAATTTACCATTCATCTCCAAAATCATTGAAAAGGTAGTTGCAGCTCAACTCCAGTTTTACCTTCATAAAAATGATCTTTTTGAAAGGTTCCAATCTGGGTAAGCACAGTACACAAACTGCATTAGTCAAGGTAACCAATGACCTCCTGAGAGCAGCTGACTCTGGCTTACTTTCTATCCTTATTCTCCTCGACCTCACTGCTGCCTTTGATACCATATCTCATCGGCTTCTCATGGATCGCCTGGCTAGCATTGGCGTCAGAGGTACAGTGTATAAATGGTTTGCCTCCTACCTTGCAAACAGGACACAGTTTGTTCAGATCCAGAACCACAGGTCAGACTGCTCAACAGTCTGTAGTGGAGTCCCACAGGGTTCAGTATTGGGACCGCTCCTGTTTAACATATACCTTCTACCACTTGGCAATATTTTCCGTCATTACGGTATTCATTTTCATTGTTACGCTGATGATACACAGCTTTATGTATCCACTAATCCTAATTCCACTTATCTCCCAAATTACCTAGTTGCCTGTCTCCGTGATGTGCACACATGGATGACAAATCATATCATTGCTCAATAGCAAGAAAACTGAGATACTTCTTATTGGATCCAAAACTTCACTCTCAAAAAATACCATTAGTTCACTTTCTATTGTTGAGGATGTTGTACCTGTTTCCACTCATGTTACAAATCTTGATGTGATTTTGGACAGCACGCTCTCTTTTTCCACTCACAAACAATATCTCCCGGATTGTTTTTTTCCACTTGAGAAACATCTCCAGATTAAGGCCCATCCTATTACAACACTCTACGGAAATACTAGTCAATACATTAGTTACATCACGGATTGACTACTGCAATGCAATACTGGCAGGCCTTCCAAAAAAACTCATCCAAAGACTTCAGCTTATACAGAACTCAGCAGCACGGATAATTACACGCACCAAGTCCACCGAGCACGTCGCACCTCTGCTTATCCAGTCACACTGGCTCCCAGTATCACAACGGATCAGTTTTAAAATTGTGTTACTGACATTTAAGGCACTTCACAACCTATTTTACAGATCTCCTTCAGTTTTCCACTCCCTCCCGCACTCTGCGCTCCTCTTCAGCAGGATTTCTGGTAGAACCAACTGCTAATCTTAGCACAATGGGTGCAAGGGCTTTTCCCCATGTTGCTCCAAAGCTTTGGAACACACTCCCCACACACATACGAACATTGCACTCTATTTCAGAATTTAAAACTGCTCTTAAGACCCATCTGTTTAAACTGGCTTACTCACTTTAACAAATGTAACTTTATCTCTGTTGTTGTGTTAGAATTTTAATATTTATTGTATGTTTTAATTTTGTTTTAATTTTTGTAAGGTGACCTTGAGTGCCATGAAAGGCGCCAAACAAATAAAATGTATTATTATTATTATTATTATTATTATTATAGTTGTCAGACATGTAACACAGCAGCAGAGTTTTGTTAATGTGCCTTAAATGCCACGTACAGGTGAGTGTTAACACAATGTCACATACAGGTGTGTGCTAACACAATGCCACATACAGGTGAGTGTTAAACAATGTCACATACAGGTGTGTGCTAACACAATGTCACATACAGGTGAGTGTTAACACAATGTCACATACAGGTGTGTGTTATCACAATGTCACATACAGGTGAGTGTCAACACAATGCCATGAAGGAATGACATCAGCAGTAATTTCTGCTGCCAGTCTGGGATGGGTCATGAAGTCATTTACAAATAATTACAAACAGATGTGGACAACATTCAAGACAGTTGCTGATCCCAGGAGTGGATGTCTTATCAAATTCACACCCAGGTCAGACAATGCGAGGTTCAGAGAAACTGCTAAAGAGCCAACAACTACATCTCAAATTCTACAGGTTAGTCCATCCTGTTACTCCTCAGGAGAAAACCTCTTTTTCTAAAAACAAGATGAATCTTAACAAACTGCAAGACTTGTGGACCAGACTGACAAGAACAAAGTGGTAAATGCTTATCCAGTATTGAGAAGTTGAGACATGTTGGGCCCTTTAGAACTGTGTATAAATGCACACAAACCTCAATGAACTGAAGTGACATTGAAAAAAAGAGTCAAAGGTTCCCCAGAACAACCAGAAAGGTACAGATGTGAGAGACATACAGAATGTGATTACTTAAGGAGGTTGTACAAGCTGTTGGTTCATGGGGTGAGTTTTCATGGGGTATACTTAGATTTTCACTCAAAACTCATTCACATCTAGGTCCTGTATATATCATATAGATGGAAAATGTTGAAATGATGAATAAGTTTCAAACCTTCAGAATGTTTGTGATGACAAGTGTGGCTGAACCTGCAACCCAGACTAACACAAGGCCATTTTGGTTCTGCTTTCTAAATGTTAGCATGACCCAAATGAAACTACAACCAGAGCAGCCAGACTGCAGTGGGAAAGTCCCTGTTGTGCCTAAACCGGCTTCACTAAGTCAGTCAATGACAGAGCGCCAATAGTGCTGCATCATCAGTTGTAGGGAAATTCAGTATAGAGAGCACAGTTATGAAGTATGAATGATGTTTGAGATCAAACCAGACACAAGAATGATGTTTCTTTTATTACTTGAACCTCTTTAGGCAATACGTAGTGTATGTAACTGGTGCAGTATGTAACTGCTTGATATTCTCCTGATGGAGTCTTTTGGTCTTAGCTTTAAAGAAATCAAATGAAAAGTGTTTAAGTGGGCACAGTCAGGTCAAACTGGTTTGAAAGGACCCAGAGATTATATAATTATATAAGAGCATTAAATGTTTCGCTGGAGTTCTTGGGAGATGGCAGCGTTGGCATTACTGGAATATATTGCTAATGGCAGAATTCGCAGAGAGCGCGTTTTCTGTGACCATTATGATTTTTTGGCCCATGATGATGACTGGCTTATAAGCCGTTTCAGATTTCCAAGAACTGTCCTCTTGTGCCGAGTTGGGTCCAGTTTTGGAGAGAGAAACGCGAGGAGTTGCGCATTACCAGCGACAAGGCTCGGCTTCTTGGCAACTGGCTCGTTTCAAAGACAACTGGCAGCCCGGTCGGGGATATCCCGGTCATCTTTGAGCCGTGTCATGCCAGATGTTTTGGATGGGAAAAATGTGCCTTACTAATGTAGTGGCACGTTGGCCTGGATCAACCCAATGATTCGTACATCCTTACAAACTGCATGGTTGGAGGTGGGGGAGCACCCAGCGAACCCAGAACCAGGACAAATTAATACGTAGCGCAAATTTTAACCAATTATTTTATTGAGTCGCTGATGCTAGTGAGCACATCACTGATTTTTTAGGTGCATTATATTATTCTGCCACTGTGGATTATTCTGACCCCACAACATTTAAAGCTTCACACATGCTGTCCCACTCAGACCTTTTGCGCTTTGCCGTATTGCCACAACATGCCAAACAAACATTTTTCCGCACCTCTACCTCATTCAGGATTGTCTCCACTTCACATTCGGTGAAGTTCCTCTTCTTTCCCCGTTTAGACATGGTTTGTGATAGACCAGAGAGCAAACTCCTCAGGTGCAGGGCAAATTTAAATGAATTTGCATATTTATAGGGGGGCGTGTCACCGTGTGCGCTCAATTCCACGTTGATTGGGATGTACAAAAGAAATGTGCGTGGATTCCGGCGTACGCACGGTTTGATACATCCGGGTTTTTTTATGCGTACGCCATTTTCTGGATTTGTACGTATGCCAATTTTGAGTAAGAAATCCACGCAAGTCTTTGTACATGAGGCCCCTGGCCACTATCCTGCAAGAAGAAAATCCCTCTGACCACTGTGCAGGACTTGTGTATTAGGGGTGGGAATCGTTTACTATCTCACGATTCGATTCAATTCCGATTTTGGGGGCCACGATTCTGTGATTGCTTATCGTTTAATCAGATCCTCCAGAAATTCGCTATGTTGCGATTTGCAACTTCAACGCAAATTCAAGCAAACCCCGCGAATTCAGGGCGGTGTTACAACTTCAGCAAATCACCGCAACTTTCCCGCAAATTTGACCAATCACTGATGTCGTCTTGATGTGACGTCGACAAACTCCCACCTTACTTCTGTATACATTCAAGAGGAGCAGACTGAAAGCAGCATGAGCGACGAAAATAACGGCAAAAAGATCGGGAAAAGCTGTATCCTGGTACACTACATGAAAGCGGGGATAAACTGTTTTTTTTTGTTTCACAATGATGGGTTCATACATGTATTTCCAACAAGTTTAACATTTTTAGCACCAGCCCATCCACTCCAAGTGATTTTTCATAGTCTTTTAAGAGACGGAAAGTCCATTTCTGCCACCGAGCTGTTGCACTTCGAGGGATCATTTCAAGAAAATGAGAGGGATCATTGTGCATTCTCTGTCCCAACACCTATGTTTCAGGGGGAGGGGCATACAAAATCTTGAGAGGGATCATTCCTGCCCACCACATAGAGCACATATGTCAAAGTCAAGGCCCGCGGGCAAGATCTGATTAATTGATTATCTATGGCCCCCTGGATGATATTTAATTACTATTAGAACCGGCCCGCAGGCCACAGCCACCCGATGGTGTTTTCGTCCTGGAATTACAAGAGGTTCATATTTGTTAATTTAATATAAGAGAACTGTTCAGTCAGATAGCTATTTGTTGTGAAACGAAGTCGTTACAATTGCAAGCATTTTCAAGTACTTTAGCCTAAATTCCAGCACTTTTCAAACCTTTATTACTTTATTCATTTAATGTACAGGACATGTTTTCTTTGAAGGAAGTTTGTTTTTATCTGTTTGCTTGTTGAAAAATGTTTTCACTTGAAATTACTGACAGATCCATAAGAAAATATTGCTTTATTCATTTAAGCATTAAATAATATTGTTATGGCTTGGGCTCGTCCACACGCTGCAACATAAGAAGGGAACAACAACAGGGTTCAATTCTCGAAGAAATCTTTAATATGCCAATTTCAAAAATGTCTAGGGTATGAATATATGATAATGGTGGTTAAGTGGGTGTATCTGAGTGCGTTAGTAGGTGGTCAATGTAGAGGAATAAAGAAGAGTAAGAATAAGGTTTGATAAGAGTAGGAGAGGGAGAGAAGGAGAAATCAAGTAGCCCAACACAACGTGCCCAAACAAAGAAAATAAATGCCCCCCCCCAGAAAGAAAGAGCCCCACCTTATAAACAATACCATTAAGGTGTACTCAGTGATCTAATTAGACCAATCAGACTCAGCCCTGCCCATGCACTGACAGACTAGTACCTGAAGGGGGCCCATGGGGTCGTAACAATATACACTGTGTTAGGTCTTGGTTCAATAGGCTATGTGCAATCATTTCAATATGTTTTAATAAACATTGAACCAGTCCGGCTCTCGGCTTGTAGCAAATTAGGTTTTTTTGGCCCTCGGTGTATTTGACTTTGACATCCCTGACATAGAGTAAGAGAAATAAAATCATTGCTTGAAGTGTTAAAACCAGGGGTTTTATAAGAAGCATAATACCCATAAATAAATAAATCAGGGTTGCCAACTCTCACGCATTGAGCGTGAGACACACGCATTTGACCGTCTTCACACGCTCACACGCCACACATCCGATTTCTCACGCCAAAAAAAAAATCTAGTTTATTTATCTCTGATCCATATCTATGAGTTACTAGTTTGCTCTGGCGATCCAACCACTGGCGATCGATCTCGATATAATACTTAATTTGTGTCCATTTTACAGGCCGCCCGGTAACAACTTACGTTCGCTAACCCCCCCTCCCTCCCGTCAACAATTAACATTCGCCACCCACTCCAGTTTCAAATCTCACTCCAAGCGATCTTGAAAAGTTGGCAACCCTGAATAAATAGGTAAATAGATAATTAAAATGGACTACTAAATAGAGGAAACCATACAACATTTACTCCCTATTGCAATGTACTCACAAAAAAGCAAAAACACACCGCAAATTCCATCGCAATTTTTTTTTAAAACACCCGCAACATCAAACATTTTAGCCCGCAACAATCACAAAAAAGGCCCGCGAAATCCTGGTGGGACTGGTTTAATGGTCTCGCAACCTCTCTCTGTTATGCTTTCTCTTTACTTATTCGAGTATCTATCTCCTGCGTCGCTTCCTGACCCATCTCAAGTTTTCGCAATCCTGTATTTCTTCCCAGGGCCGGAGTGGGCCCCTTTTTCAGCCCGGGAGTTTCATGCCCAACTCTGGCCCAAAATAATTTTCCCTCCCAATCGGCCCAAACTAGAGATTGACATGAGCCGGCCCATCGGGAATCCTCCCGAATCTCCCGATTAGCCACTCCGGCTCTGTTTCTTCCTATCCATTTTGCCTTTATTTTGGGAAGGGTTTTATTTTGCTGCGGCATTTTTTGCCAGTTACTTCTGCTTGCGTCCTTGGTTTAGTTTTTGCGTTGCATTTATCCGCGGTTTTTTAGTTACTGTTGTTATTTTGTTTCTTCCTCCCGTCTCACTACGGTTGATTGTTATTTTTCACGCGTTGTATTTTCCGCGTTGTTTTTTTGTTTCTATTTACTCCGTGCCCTCACGGTTTTGGTTTCTCTACTTTTCTCTACTTTACTTTGTGTTGAGTCTTCCGTGTTGTTTTGTTTGTTCATTCGTTCTGGGTCGCTGTGCGCGTTTCCCTTTCGCTAATACATTTACAGTATCAAACGTCTTGATCTTGCGAACCAGCACTTGGGTCCACCCTTCTCTATATTATTTCACTTGGGTCCACCCTTCTCTATATTATTTCACTTGGGTCCACCCTTCTCTATATTATTTCACTTGGGTCCCCCTTTCTCTATATTATTTCACTTGGGTCCACCCTTCTCTATATTATTTCTCATCTTTCTCTAACGCTCCCGTGCTCACCGCGTTACACAAGCCTTGCACACGAGCTACGTTGTGTCCAGTTCGGTCTTCCCCGGCATTCTGTAAAAACCAAAATGAACCCGTATTTTTACCTTAAATGAAGACGGGACAGGTTGAATATCTCTTTCCTCTAATCTGTTTTGAACCTTTTCCGTGCATGAGTGTGTCCCAGAACCTGCTGCGTAAAGTCTCGCATAATTTTGTAATTACATAACGCGAGACTTCACCACGACTTAGAATTGATTTTGGGACATTTTAAAATCGATTCTGAATCGTAGTAAATGATAATCGATTTTTAATATATTAATCGATTTTTTGGCACACCTCTATTGTGTATGTCATTCCCAAGACGAACTGAGGCTGTATTGGCCGCAAAAGGAGGCCCTAAGCCATACTAATTATTGTGGTCTAAAACCAGGTGTTTCAGTTGCAATGTCCAACCCTTGCACGGGCTGCATATATATTGTATTCCTGTCCTTCTTAGGTCCACACACCACATCCCTTCTTTCTGTTGCTGCTGCTGCCCACAATCTAGAATAATGAAAATATAAGGATATTTACTAACACACCTCTTTCTCAGAAACATTAATTAATATACTGCAACAGCATCAGTCACTTACCTCAGGGTCTGCAGATGGTGGTTCTATAATTTGGCAGGATGTGGCATGATCATCTTCCTCCTGAATCATCCTCACGATTGCTGCAGAGACTGGTGTTCTTGAAAGATGTTGTCTTCTTTCAATTTGAAGTCTCACCAACATGTTCCCCAACTCAAGAAAGAGGCGCCTCTTCTGTTGCTTTCCTGTTTCACTCTGGGCTCGGTTAGATCCAAATGATGAAGGTTTTGTACGCAGAGATGTCCAACATAAAAAAATATATATCACCATAGGCCATTGTAGGGTCTTTTTTTTTTTTTTGCAACTGTAAGCAGTCACCACCTTATCGAGGTTGTTGACCCCTCCTTTTGTGGCATTGTAGTCGATTATCATTTGATGCTCCTGGCCACAGATTCTCTCATCCCTGTGCAGTGTACTCATGAGCACCACATTCTTGCCTTTCTTTGGTACATATGATACCAGGGTCGTGTCAGCCGTGTACACAATCTTGAATGACTGGACTGGCCTGCCTTCTGTTTGCAGCAGCTGGGGATGAAGCTCAGACCTTTTTTTGCCTACTGTTCCCAACATAGTCAGCTTCCGCTTTAGCAACTCCTGTCCCAGCTTGTGTGATGTGAAAAAATTGTCACACATGATGTTGTGTCCATGAGCCATATCGACGACCACTCTTGTACTTTCTCAGGGGCTCCTCCACTGTGTTTCCCTGTGTAGACCTGCAAGTTCCATGCATAAGAGGAAGCAGCATCACAGGCAGCCCAAATCTTTATACCATACCTGGCGAGCTTAGATGATATATACTGCCGAAATGCGCTGCTGCCCCGAAATAGCATCAGCTGCTCATCAACGGTGACATTGGACCCAGGGTTGTAAAACGGGGAGACGGGTCACTCACTTGTCCCAAACCGTCCTTATGGCAGCTAGCTTGTCTCTGCTGTTGAGCTGGTCTATCATCACGGTCATGAAAACGGATGATCCTGATAATTATTCTGAAAGTTTTCAGAGGCATCACTGACCGGAAAAGTTCTCTGCCAGTTTCTATACTCCACAGGGATTCTGTGCATTGGACCTGAAAACACCAGCAAGGATAAGAACCCCAAAGTAAGCATCCAAATCAGTTTCATTCATAACCATCCACCTCTCTCCAAAATCTCTGCTTCCTTCTAAACTGGTGCAATCCAGGATGATTTTCTTGATAGGGGAAGATATAAAAAGGTCAAAAGAAGACTTGATGTCTTGTGCATGAGTGACTGCCAAATGTGTAAGTCCTGGTATCATCTGAATCACATTAGCAGCCATGCGGAGGGGTTCATTTCTTGAGCAGGAAGACCATTCTGCCATCTTTTGACAACCATATGTTGTCATCAGTGTTGCGAACGGCGTCATTTTTTCAGTAACAGGATAATATAATGAATTACTTTTCCTGTCGTTACAACGCCGTTGACGTTACTGGTCATTAAAAGTGGTGCGTTACTATATATTGATATACTAACAGTAATCTGAGCGGACCGCTGCCCAGGCTAGTGAGGAGTAACAGATCTCGATAGGTCACAGTTCTCGGAGTAACACCTGTTTAACTTAACAAGTCAGTAAGCGATTGGCTAAGGCATCGTTATGGTAGCCAATCAGAGCCAGTGTTTTTACACGTGTGCCGAAGCACACCAGTGATACGACACAAACGGAGAAGAGGCAGAAATGGCGAGTCAGGAGCAAGCCAAAGAAAAATGATCATTTTCAAGGTGGCGATATAAACATTATTTAAGAAAACACTTGACGTTCCTGAATGTCTACCAGATTGGGTATTTGATTTATTTAAAGTTTACTTCTGTTCTGAACAAACCAGTTGTCTCAGGTTGAGAGAATGTAATTTAATTTGATAGATGTAAATGCACTTTATATATATTGCTTTTTTTTTTTTTTTTGGTCCGGTTCTGGGGCACGCTTGCGTTTCGGAGCTTGCTCACGGGCTGGTGCTAACGGAGCTGACTGCTGCTCATCCTCCTTTTCAAAATTAGTGTCAGACTCTGATATTTCGGAAATGTGATCCTCACATTCTGAAATTTCTTCTTCTGAATCACCAATCAAAATCCTCTGTCTCTTCCAATATCAAGGCAGTGAGGCAGTCTGAACAGAGAATTGCTTTGCCATCTTGATCGTTTGTGGTATGGAAGCATGCTGACAGAGCTATTTACGGTGTCATGTCCCCATGATTGGTTCCCACTAGACAGAGGGTGAAATGTGTGGCAATGTGAGTTCAGATAGTATTGATTGGTCCAATTTTGCAACAATGTTGCAAACTTTTGTGGGAACAGTGCACACTGTGAATTCTTACACCAAGGGCTTCGGCCTCTGTCTCTCTCTCTCTCACTCTCACTCACTCTCTCTCTCTCTCTCACTCACACAAACACACACAGGTTCAGACAGGAGGGAAGGGAAATGAGGGTGCACAGGACCTGTCATTTCCACACTTTTACTAGCCCAGGGTCCAGTGGACCAGAAGACTTTGTATGTAATATTAATGTGGATTAAATTTCTCTTTTTTCTCTTTGATATTTGATTAAATCTGAGGACTATGAGAAGTGAATTTTCTTCTGACTTCGTAAAGTTATTGCTTCTGTAATGAAAATGACAAACTGCAGGTTTATGGGACACATGAATTAAGTAAAATGTATGTAAAGCTTTTAAAAAAAGCTTTACATACCAGACCTGTGAGAAAGTTCTATCATGCTGTATTCTTTTGGTGTGGTTTCTGTGCAATACAATCTAGTCAACAGGTTCTTGTGGGGGTTGCCATGGAAGTGTAAAAGGGGCAAAAGGTGTGTGTGTTTGTGTGTGTGGTTGTGTGGTTAAAGGCAACTGTATGTGGAGGTGTGAGAAAGCGAAGTAGTTGTAGTTTTACTCATTCATTTCCAACGATCTCATTTCATTTTTACCGGGAACACCATGGGTGTGTACGGGTCAATCCTTCAGTTTGGTGCCTTTTGCGTCCCCAGTACTGATCACTATACAGTTGCTCTGAACATGTTTAGTTACATTCTGATAAAAGCATGTTCATATTGGCATTATATATAAACAAATAAGCTCATCACAAAGTCCATGAAGTAATTTTAAAAATTTTATGTGACAGTAAAAAGTAGTGGATGAATGACAGGCTATTGTCCATCTGCACTGACGGTTGTATACACTGCCCCATCAACAAATTACATTCGCCACCCCCCCGTCAACAATTTACACTCGAGGCGAGTGTAAATACTCATCTTATAAGTAGCTCGCAAGTTGAAAACTTGTGGGCACCCCTGCTGTAGACACCACACAAAATCAACATGTGTAGTCTATCAGACTAGTCATGTAGTCATGTTCATGTCAATGGTTACAATGGAGTCGGTGAAGAGAAGTTGAAAACAGGACTTAATGTCATCCACTCAGGGCATATCTCATTGGCCATGGGGTCGCCCTGGTAATGTTTGCACTTAGAAGCTGACCTCTCAGGTAAAGATTCTATTTTTGGACCAGAAGGAGACCACAACTTCAGCTGGGTCTTTTTCCTCATCAATGTCTTACTCCTCTGAGATGATCTGTCATCTTCAGCCTCTGACGCAGGACGCAGGGTTATTAACTACTCCTAGAATCAAAAAGATCACAGCAGGTGGAAGAGCTTTTTCTTATAAAACTCCATAACTATGGAATAATCTTCCTGCCTCTATTTGGGACTCGGACACGGTCTCAATGTTTAAATCTCGACTAAAGACTTATCTGTTTACTTTGGCCTTTGATTAGTCTGTTACATGTTTATCATATCACATGTCTTTCTTCTCCGAGATTCGGCTGGGGAGTAACACTGCAGTCGGAGCCTACAGTACCAATTTTACTGCTTTGACATGGAATGAAAACCTAGCGTTCATCACAAGACATTTACATGGACAATATCAACACCCAGAATTTTCATTCTAGTTACCTTATAGTTAGTCTGATTGTGTGATTTGTGTATTTTGTGTGATTTGTATATTCGTCTGTATAATTTGATTTTGTGTAATTTGTGTGTTTTTGTGTGATTAGTGTATTTAACCAGGCCACCCAAAGGGGATGGGTCCCTGCTGAGTCGGACGATTGGATACAAGCACCTGGGAGATGGTCTGGCTTGCCATTGGATGTACTGATGCCGGGGTTGGATGTGCCACTGCCACAAGAGGTCGAGCTGATGCCAGCTCCTATCTGAGGCCCACCACCTGCACCGAAGGGACTGTGACTACTTGGCCGGGGAACAAGAACCTTAACTATTACTGTAGCCTGCGCACCACAGACTTGTGCTAATGGGCCACTCAATGGAGAATGGGTTCCATTTTGAGTCTTGGTCCTCCCGAGGTTTCTTCCTAATCCCCACCATCATAGAAAGTTTTTCCTTGCCACTGTCGCCTTTGGCTTGCTCATTAGGGGTCTGGACCCATAAGATTGTAAAGCTGCTTTGTGACATGTGTTGTGAAAAGCGCTATATACAGTTGTGATCAAATTTATTCAACCCCCACTGAAATAAAGTGTTTTGGCCAGTTTGACATTGATTTTGATCATTTCAGTCATCTTATTTACAATTATATCAAAGAGGCACTTATAAATTAGACAAACATAACATAATATTTATGATGGAATAACCACAAATGTCTTTACTGTGCTCACATCATTATCAGTTTTATTCAACCCCCTAGTGACATTATTTTTTAGTACTTAGTACAACATCCTTTTCCAGTTATGACAGCTTTCAAGCGTGAAGCATAGCTTGACACAAGTGTCTTGCAGCGACCTATGGGTATCTTAGCCCATTCTTTATGGGCAAAAGCCTCCAGTTCAGTCACATTCTTAGGCTTGCGCACTGCAACTGCCTTCTTTAGGTCCCACCAGAGGTTCTCAATTGGATTTAAGTCTGGTGATTGCGATGGCCACTCTAGAATGTTCCAGCCTTTCATGTTCAACCATGCTCTAGTGGACTTGGATGTGTGCTTCGGATCATTGTCCTGTTGGAAGGTCCAACGTCTCCCAAGCCGCAGGTTTGTGACTGACTCCATCACATTTTCCTCCAAGATCTCCTGGTACTGAAGGGAATTCATGGTACCCTGCACACGTTGAAGCTTTCCTGTACCATTAGAAGCAAAACAGCCCCAAAGCATAATTGACCCCCTGCCATGCTTCACAGTAGGCAAGGTGTTCTTTTGTTCATAAGCCTGGTTCTTCCTTCTCCAAACATAGCGCTGGTCCATTGTCCCAAACAGTTCTAATTTAGTTTCCAAAACCTGTTCCAAAACCTTTGTGGCTTGTCCACATGACTTTTGGCATACTGCAGTCGACTTTTCTTGTTCTTTGGAGTCAGCAAGGGGGTGCGTCTGGGCGTTCTGGCATGGAGGTCTTCGTTATGCAGTGCGCGCCTTATTGTCTGAGCTGAAACTTCAGTGCCCACATCTGACAGGTCTTTTTTCAGTTCCTTAGCAGTCACGCGGGGATTTTTCTCCACATTACGCTTCAGGTAGCGCACAGCAGTCGCGGTCAGGATCTTCTTTCTGCCACGACCAGGTAACGTTTCCACTGTGCCCTTTAACTTGAACTTGCGAATGATACTTCCGATAGTGTCTCTTGGAATATTTAACAACTTCGCAATCTTTTTATATCCATTGCCATTCTTGTGAAGAGCAATAACCTCTTCTCTTGTCTTCTGGGACCATTCTCTTGCTTTCACCATGCTTGGAAACACACCAGTAGATGTCTAGAAGGAGCTGAGTATCACAGTCCTTTTAAATCTGCCTAATTGGTGCTTATCATGCTTGATTGCTGCTCGTTGACATCCACAGATGTTTTCAATACCTGATGGAAAACACTGGAATGAACCTCTGTTGTTAGGAGTGGTAGTCGTAAAGGGGTTGAATAATTGTGTCAATGAAGAAATCACAAAAAGGCCATTTAATACTTTATGACAAAAAAAATTGATGCTATCTTAGTTGCATTTAGTTCTTTAACAAGTCCTTGTAAGATTTCATTATGAACACAATTACAAATGTGCACTGAATTCCATAAAACCCTTCGCAGCATTGGGGGTTGAATAAATTTGATCACAACTGTAAATAAATTTAAATTTGAATTTGAATTTTAAATTTTAAATTCGCTGTCAGCCCGGAATCTCTCCTGATCAACTGCAGTGCATCTCTTGGCCATTGTGCTGCCACTGTGGGTAAGGCCTCAGAAAAGCTTTACATACCAGACCTGTGAGAAAGTTCTATCATGCTGCATTCTTTTGGTGTGGTTTCTGTGCAATACAATCTAGTCAAAAGGTTCTTGTGGGGGTTGCCATGGAAGTGTAAAAGGGGCAAAAGTTGTGTGTGTGTGTGTGTGTGTGTGGTTAAAGGCAACTGCATGTGGAGGTGTGAGAAAGCGAAGTAGATGTGTGAGTGTAGATACTTCGTTTTATACACTAGTTGTAGTTTTATCCATTCATTTCCAACTATCTCATTTCATTTTTACCGGGAACACCACATCCTACAGTTTGGTGCCTTTTCCGTCCCCAGTAGTGATCACTATATTTATAGCATCTGCTCCAGGCCCCAGTGGTGTACCATACATTGTGTACAAACGATGCCCTCAACTTCAGCGTCACCTGTGGAAAATCTTAAAGGTGATATGGAGAAGGGGGGGAGTTGCTGAGCAATGGAGGTGTGCTAAGGGTGTGTGAATTCCTAAAGAGGAAGATTCAAAAGAGATTAGGCAGTTTCGTTTCATCTCGCTGTTGAGTGTTGAAGGGAAGGTGTTCTTTAGCATTGTTTCCTGGAGACTAACGGAGTTTCTTAGTCTTTCTATAATGTTGGCTCACTAAGGTCGACAAGTCAGGCCTGCCAGGCAGATTCAAGGCATGGATCTACCAGCACTCCATCTTACCACGTGTCCTATGGCCTCTGCTGGTTTACTCAGTCCCCGTGTCAACGGTGGAGTTCCTGGAGAGGAAAATAACAAGATTTCTACGTAAATGGTTGGGCCTCCCCCGCAGCCTCAGCAGTGTAGCACTTTATGGGACCAGTAATATATTACAGCTTCCATTCAGTGGTCTCACAGAGGAATTTAAGGTGTCACGAAAAAGAGAAGCACTTCAGTACAGGGACTCCCGGGACCAGAAAGTGTCAGCAGCTGGCATTGAGGTCAGGACTGGTAGGAAGTGGAGAGCAGAGAAAGCAGTGGAGGTGGCAGAGTCACGTCTGAAGCAGAAGGTGTTGGTGGGGACGGTGGCCACCGGCAGAGCTGGCCTGGGCCTTTTTCCAAAGACCCGAGTGAGCAAGGCTACAGGGAAGGAGAGACAGCTTTTGATTCAGGTTCGAGCAGGCCTGGAAGAGGAGAGAGTGAGTAAAACAGTGGCACTCAAGCAGCAGGGAGCATGGACAAAGTGGCAGAGTATCCAGCAACGAAAAATCACATGGGCAAACATCATGCAGGCTGACTTTCTTCAGGTATGTTTCCTTGTTCAGGCTGTATACGACACTCTTCCAAGCCCAGCCAATCTCCATACATGGGGCAAAACTTAGACACCAGCATGCCAGCTATGCTCAGCAAGGGGCTCATCACAACACCTATTGAGTAGCTGCCCAAAGGCCCTGGCAGAAGGGCGCTATTGATGGTGCCATGACCAAGTGCTGAAGGCAGTGGCAGCATGTCTTAGCAGTGCCATAAGCACATGCAAACTTCATCTTGCCCCAAAGATGACCATTGTTTTTGTTAAGGCTGGTGAGGCACCCTGCCAACAGCAAAAAGCAAGGTCAGGTCTCCTCCACACAGACTCTGACTGGCGGCTGCAGGCCGACCTGGGGAAGCAGCTAAAGTTCCCTCAGCATATAGTTCCAACATCGCTCAGGCCAGACATTACCATCACCTCTGATAGAACAAGACAGATGATAGTGCTTGAGTTCACGGTGCCCTGGGAAGAGCGGATGGGAGAGGCGAATGAAAGGAAACGCGCAAAGTACCAGGAACTGGTGGAGCAGTGTTGGATAGGGGGATGGAAGATATATTATGAGCCAATAGTGGTGGGCTGTAGGGGTTTCGCACGACGGTCACTCTGTAAAGTGTTGAACCATTTGGGCATAACAGCAGTGGCAAAGAAGAGGGCCATTCGATCCATTTGTGAAGCCGCAGAGAAGGCCACTAGGTGGCTATGGCTAAAGAGGGCTGATTCATGGGTGGTTGCTGCTGGGAGGCAAGCTGGGGTCTGATCAACCTCAGCTGGGTCGCCTGGGCGAGGGTGTCTGATGTTGAAAGACCCGAAACACTCAGTGACCCCAGGTTACATCACTGATGATGCATCCCAGTGCATCTAGAAGATGTAGCTTGCACACACACATTTTGTAAAAATGTAAGCAATATAAATTCTGTAAATCCTACTAAAATAGTAGGACACTTTTCAAATGGTAAACATAATGCAGTCTACTCTAAAATGTATTTTTACACCTTTAACACTGTTTTTATTTATCGGATGCTAGGGGTTTTCCCTTTTCCCTGTAGTTGTGCTTTCTGTTTTTGTGATGGAAATATGAGGTATAATCATTAGAATATTTCATTCTTTTAATATTGTTTAAAAATATTGCTTAAGTCCTCCCTAAACTTGAGGTACCTCAATGAGGTATCACCAATTTTGAGGGTTTATCGCATGTCCCTCAACTTATTTGTTATGCCTAAGTACTGTCTCTTTAAATGAAGAACTGATTTGCATACAGACACAACTTCCTAGAGCTGATGTACATGTTGTCAGAGGGAAACGATGGTAGAAGGTGAGTAGCTATCTCATTTAAATGTCTGTTATTCCTCATTTTATCCCATCAGTCTGACATGGTCAACCACAACATGTCCACTTGGTTTGGAGAAATATGAGGGCAAGCCAAAAGTTTTAATAATTTCATAATAATCATATAAAAATCATACAATTCTTTGTCTAATTTCACTTTTTGACTGGTTTTGCTCACACACTGGATAATGGCTAACTTTATGTTGGAATTTCCACCCTGTTATGGTCCACCCTGTTACCATCAATGACCTAACAGGGTGGACATGCACATAACAGAGTGGACATCATAGTGTATGTATGAAAATGCACATGTTTTATATAGCTGTATTATTCAATGTAGTTAGAATATTGCTAGAAATATTGATATCAAGTGTGCATCGCTTAAAAGAATTTCCTTAAGTGCTGCTGAGATACAGAAGCATTACAGGGAACATTGGGATTCTGATCCTTTAAAGGAGGATGAAATACCCACAAAAAGAGAGAGAGATACACTATATTGTCAAAAGTATTCGCTCACCCATCCAAATTGTCAAAATCAGGTGTTCTAATCACTTCAATGGCCACGGGTGTATAACATTAAGCACCTAGGCATACAGACTGAAAAGGTCACCAACTTTCTGCAGAGTCGATCACTACAGACGTCCAAACTTCATGTGGCCTTCAGATTAGCTCAAGAACAGTGAACAATTTATTACCTTTTATTTGTCCACCCTATTATATGAGTTTTCTGTCTATAATTTAATTAAAATAGTACAGATAATGAATATATTATTTGTCATGTTTTGCAGGCCACAAATAATCAAAATATTTATAGGATTCGTTTTTATCTAAAACAAAAAAGTGAAATCACATGCTGGTGAGAATTCAGACACAATTCATAAAATATCTGTGATTTAAAATGATGAGTAAATGAAAGACCCATTTCAAAGTTGAAAAGGGACATGTTCGCTCTCAGCTAACGTCTGTTTTCCACATTATTTTAAGCCATACGAATTTCAAACAGTTATGCATATGTCCGTAACAGCGTGGACATCCTGGGTCAGAGATTTCATAAAAATGTTTAAATAAATGCTACAGAATATATGCCTGAGCTTGACCAAAATTAGTTTTTTAAATAGTTTAACATGTCCCGTTCATAATAAAACATGAAACAAATAAAAACAATGTTTAATAGTCAAAAGGTTTTTAGGTCCAAATGGCACCGAATGCCAGGAATGTCCCATACACGTTCCATAAAAATATTTATGATTCATTTTATTTGTTCAAATACCATGTGTGAACAAACTCATGCAACCTCATGACAGAAGGATAAAATTTAGTGCACGTTTTAGAGAGGAAACAGAGCATAAGGGTTAACCTCAACTTGACAACCGTGGCTTCTTCGCCAGCATGATCGAGTAAAAGTATAAAAAAAAAATTCTGACATTTTTTTCCATTCATTAAAATTCAAATTTCACTTTAGATTATTATTACTGTCATGATTTGAGTTACTTGCTGTATATTTAAATATATAGTATTTACATATAGGGGAACACAACCCCGGCATGAAATCTACCTCATAAATGTAAGCGCGTGCATTCGCGGCGCGAGGAAGGAAGCGACTTCTCGGGATCTTGACGGATCCGCTACCGCGTCACCCTCCAGAACCGGGCTGCCTGCTTCTAGAATGTTCTTAAAAATCCAAACTGCTTCTGAAGTTCTGACGTTCTGAAGCTGCTAACGGCTTTTAACGGTTCTTCAATCTTTCTTTGGGTTGCATCGTTAATTTTTTTTTTTTCTCTGCTTCATATGTTTCTAGCAGAGTTGGAAAATGGACTTTAATTTGTGTAGAAGGAAATTGGACGTTTTAGCAGCGGAAGAACACTTTGTTTGCCGGCTGTAACTTCTCCAGGAGTTATGAGGGACCGTTTAGCTGATTTGAAGGCGGTAAGTATCATCATTTCTCAGCACATATATTATGGCAATGAACCGGTTGAAACGTTAGCTAGGTGAGCTAACTGGGTGTGTTCAAGTAACACAGGTTTTACGCAGATGAGTGCAACGCGGATTATCTGAGGTTCGCGTTATAATAATAATAATAATAATAATCAAGAGTAAAGTGCTCTCTTATCTGGAGCTTAAATCACAAAGTTAGTACGAGGTGAGAACACTTCCTATGTCGCAACGGTGGCTGAAGGGAGATGTCATTAGTGTTTCAACAGTGTGACTGACTGCGTAACGACGTTATTTCAGTGACATTTCTCAGTAGTTTCTCTAAACTCTTCATTATTTTAGTTAGTCCTATATTGTGGTTGTTTACTCTCTACTACACACACTACTGCATTGCAACCTGTTGTGCCTGAAGAGCCTCTCAAGTTCTAAGATGAACTAGGTGAGATGTTTATAACTATCTCTATGGCCTACGTCTTCAAAAATGATCAGTGGTTATTTCTGTTGTTAAAAAAGACCAGGGAGTTTCATATTTAATGAGGTCAGTTGTTAATGAACTGTAATGAACCTTGTTACAGGGAAGGAAGGATGAGGAGGATGGCATTGTAGCTGTCTCTGTGGATAGAGGAGGCTTCATGGAGGATTTCTTCAGGAAGGTATGTGGACAGCTTCTACGAATTGAGATGTTCACGTGAAGTCTCATGACCGAGGAGGCTGAGGTGGTCTGGGCACGAGAGGGAGTTCTCACACGCCCGAGTGTGATGCCGTGTTTCAGGTGGAGGAGGTCAGGGGTGTCATCGAGAAGATCTCCTCCCAGGTGAACGAGGTGAAGAAGAAACACAGCACGATTCTGTCGGCGCCCAACCCTGATGATAGTGGGTAGTGCTCGTCTCCAAACACACCGTACACAACACACACCGGAGGATGTTTAATCAGCGTAGTCAATTCATAACCAATTACCACCCAAAGTATTAGAAACATTTGTTGGAAACAACGTCCAGGTGTACAGTTGCACATTAACCAATACATTGTCGTGTATTTTGTGTTAGCCAACCCCTATTGACCAGTTTACTGCTTTTGACTGGATGTTTTGGGGTGATGGACAAATGTAAAAACTGCAGTAAGAGTGCACCTGATGCACGTACACCAGTGCAACAGTGGTCATGTGGTCAGAAGCTGACCAATGAGGAACAGGGTACAAGGGGGCTGTGGAGCCGTGCATGGCAACTGCGTGGCGACGGAAGGCATGCAGTCTATAACTGTGCACCGTTAAAACGGAGCTCAGGGTAGCATCAGGGTACCTGTTGAGGAGCACAAGTGGTCAAGTGGGCATTTCGGGTGGAGTGGCTGGAAAGTATATATGGTGACCTCTTAACCTTATTAAAGATGCGTAATGATGCGTGCGTCCTGGAGACCTGACCGATTACACTTCCTGTTTTGTTTTAGTCCCACGTTGGGCGCACACACACTCTCCGCAGCTGCTGAACCTCCTCGTGCATCTTAGGAGGACTCTCGTCTCTCTGGAAACGAGTTTCAATGTGTTTGACTTGGTAATCTATGGTCCTGGCTTTGCCACACCAACACTTTTTTATTGTTGTTGCTTTTTTGTTTTAAACAAATACACAGTACTTCAAGTAATTGTTTTAACGGTGCAAAACACACACACTGTGGTGATGGAATATGCTAAATATAATCCTGCTTTGCACTTGATATAACTGAGCAACAGCAGGAAACGCGCGCACACACACACACACTGCCACTGGGTCCTCCAGGAAGTATTTGTAGGAAACCTCTCCTTTTCCTCACCAAACACATTAACCTCGCACACAACAGTGTGAAATGTGTCAGAATCACACAGAAAAAGTAAATGTTTTGTTTTGAAACAATTTCTTTATTGTATGAACCTATATGAAGTCTGTCATTGAAGAAAGTCATTGAGTCAATGATGCAAGTTCCTCCGATTGGGGCTTAAATTAGCTTCACTCGTCTGGACTTGGGTCCCAGCTTTTGAGAAGGTCTGGGGACACTAAGCTTTTGAGAAGGTCTGGGGACACTAAGCTTTTTTGAAAGTAAACAAGCACAGTAACGTTTTTGTTTATTTGCTACACTTTGGCACTTTAGCAGCTACCATCCCTTATTAAGACCGCAAAACTAAGAGAACAACTGACCAAAGTAGTACCTACTGTACAAAGTAGTACGTCTAGTACGTAGAAAAAAAAGAACACTGCTGGATCATATCAAGGGAAGCCCACTTCGTTGAGAATGAGACAATGAAGCTGACTGTTGCAAAATGAAGTCAATTCATAGTACCAGCTAGTAACCATGCTAGAACCGCTGCTTACTTGGCTGAAAAGCACCTCTTAAAAAAAAAAACAAACACACATAAAGTGCTTCAGTGAGGCTGGGGTGTGAGGTCGGCTCGGTGTCTGAATGGTGCTAACTCAAGGGAACAACCACTCCAATCACACTGGTGTGGGATTGTAGCCTGCATGAGTGCTGAGGTCTGGGAGGGTGGTGTCGTCCTGATGCTGCTGCTGCTTCAAACTGCACTGTCCTTGTATCAGGCTCTGCCATGGAACCCATATCTGCTTTTGCCAGATAAGTAAGTAAGTGTGTGTGTGTGTGTGTGTGTGTGTGTGTGCGCGCACATTGGTGGACAGGCAGGCATGTGTTGTGTTGTTTGGTATAGTAGCTTCAATAGTCCCTTAGAAAAGGTATGATGTGTTAAAAGTAGAGGCGTGTGTGTGTGTTAAGTTTATGTGCCCTAGCTGAAAAGAACTATATTTAGCTACAGCTTGAAATGTGTTGACCAGGTCAGGTGAGGGCTGCCCTGTATCCAAGTGTGTGTGTACACACACACTGCCTTACTGCCCTGCCTCGCTCCTGCTTCTGATTACCCAGAATGCAGGGCCTCAGTCTTTCTCACACTCTCACACTAACTGTCCAGCATTTATTATCTCTTCCATTTACATATTAATAGTTCTAGCCTGGCTGGTAAAATCCTCCCCAGTGCGGTATTTTGAACGCCAGTGCAGGATTTTACATGGTACTGTGTGTTTAATGGTTCCCTCTAACGCGTCAAAAAAAAAAAAGGCTCCATCTTGCATTTGTGTATCGAGCATTATGTCGTGGACTGAATGTGCTATGAAGCTAAGACATTGTGTACGTAGATCTTTAAAAACCAACATGTATCCGAGCAAACGTGAGCTTGCTGCTCATACGTCTGATTGTGGTGCGTAACAGGTGGTTGTCCCAGAGAGCGAGAGTGTTGTGTGTTTTTATCTTAATGGGGTAAAACGTGAGGCTCGATCCATTTTTAGCAGATTAGATGTCGCTGTGGGTCAAACTGCCTTGGGTTTCACACACAGGTTTTTATTACTGTGCAACGTAAAGTGAAGTGAAGCCATTCATATTTACGTTCAGTCATTGGGCAAGTGAATGAATGCGTTTGTATTTGGTAAAAGCTCTAATCCAGAATGACATGTGGATCTGGAAAAAAATGTTTGAAATTGAAGATTTATTCAAATAATTCACAGTGAATGGTGGAGAAAATGCTTCACTGATGTGAATAGATCTGTCCATGTGACACTTCATAAGGGTATTTGATGGAAGAAGTAAAATGTATGAAATAAAATAAAATGTATGGAAAAAATACCAAACCCGAACAAACAGAAGGGCTGAGTGTAACGGGTGAGGTTCTTGCTGATGGGTTTATATTATATTACTTCATGGCAAGGCTGATATTCACTGTTCTTCTTACAGGGACACAGGATGAACTCGAACAGCTGACTGTTGATATCAAGAAGAATGCCAATATTGTGCGGACCAAACTGAAATGTGAGTTTGAGTGTGTGAGTGTGTGTGTGTGTGTGAGAACTCCGGCCTAATTTCAACCATCCATGTTGTCTCTGCCCAGTGAACGACAGTGTGTGGCTCTAAGTCTCGTTCACTAACAAATGGGCACGAGTGTAAATAATCATATTAAAGGTTAAGACCATAATAACGATCGGGTCGCTATGAGGATCTGCCCTGTTGGGGTGCAAGTTGTCATGACGTGCACTCTGACTGGTGGAGCCACTGCTCAGTCATGAAGGTTCTCCCGCCTCCTCTCTCCTCAGCCATGCAGCAGAGTCTGCCTGCGGAGGACCAAGACAGTCAGAGCTCGGTCGACGTACGCGTCCAGCGAACCCAGGTAGAGATGAAGTCCATCTCCATCCTCTTCTCCACTTTTGTTGAGGAGGTGTCGGAGCAGACTTTCAGCTTACTTCATCTGAGCATTCTCACTGCCTTTAAGACCTGACCCCTCTCTCTCTCTCTCTTTCTCTCTCTCTCTCTCTCTCTCTAGTACACAGTGTTGTCTCAGAGGTTTGTGGAGGTGATGACCCAGTACAATGAGACTCAGGTGTCGTTTAGGGAGAGAAGCAAAGCCAGGATCCAGAGACAGCTGGAGATCAGTGAGACGCCTCCTCTCGCACGCGTGCACACCAACGCTGTTTGTTTTTAAGTACATGCATATACTTGTAATGCCCTTCACCAGAGACACACCGACGTCTCTGTCTGTAACACGCACACACACACAGTCTCTCTCATCCCCCTTCAAGATAAACTATTCCAGTACATGTACAAACTTGAAATGCTCCTCGGGTGTTTAGTAAATATTTGTAGTGCACTGGAGGCTCACAGTCTCTCTCTCTCTCTCTCTCTCTCTCTCTCACCCACCACTAAAGGGGGAAAATAGAGCTTGCCTGTCTTGAAGCGCCTTATTTAGAGCTTTATAAGAAAACCTACGGCCATAACTGCACACACTTTAAAGTTCCTTTTCTGTCTGTTATGGCGGTTAACTAACGGGTCCTTTTACACAGGACCTTGCCGAGGGCTTTGCAGGTGTTTAATTTCCCCAGTCATCAGTGCTCTAAACAGCAGGCGTTTCTTCAAGGCCACAGCTGTGTGGTTTCCTGTCAGGATGATAATCTGGGGGTCTGTAGAACAGCTCTCCGGGTACAGGGCCCTCTCCATAAGAACGCTGTGTTGCTACCACGCAGGCTTCACGGCCCGTTTCACTCGTCTGGGAAAACAAGGCCACACTCTAAAAATGGAACGGGTTGCTGGCTGTGGTTTGACGCCATGTCAGGACGCGCATTAATGATTTTGAAAAGTTGCATTGACCTCGGACAAACTGATGGATTAAAATTAACCTTAATAAAAGAAGGTTGTAATGCCATTTAATACCATCAAGACAAGCTTACTGATGTTGTTATTGTTTGTGTGTGTGTGTGTGTGTGTGTGTGTGTCCCAAGGGTGTAGCTTAATGAGCCTCGTATTCGTCGCTTGACACATGAGATGGCCTGTTCAGTCACTAGAGACTCTGTTATAGGTGTTGCCTGGGTAACGCGGGAATGGAGAGTCAGTCTATTGGGACGCGGTGTCAGACGGTAGATTTGACGGTGCCGAGTTGTATGATTTAAGTTGTGGCTTCATAATAACATTAAGGCAACTCTTCCAGGTTAGCACAACACAAAATGTGTAACGAAGGCAACTAAGGTTAATGGGGTTAAAAAGCAATTGGTTCACATTAGTGGAAGGTCTGCATCTGTGAGCCAGAATCTCTTGTGTGTGTGTGTGTGTGTGTGTGTGTGTGTGTGTGTGTGTGTGTGTGTGTGTGTGTGTGTGTGTGTGTGTTCGGTCAGAGATGGTGATGGGAACAGGAGGGTTGAGTAGATAAATGAAACTTCTCCTGCCACACACACACACACACACCCCTCCCAAGAGCAGCCCAGATCTCTCTCGCCCTGCTGGGTGTTAATCATGTAGAGTGTGTTGTTTTAGATGTTTTCTCCTGCATGTTGTAAGGAACAATGTGTAGAAAGTCAAAGAGGATTCTCTCTCTCTCTCTCTCTCTCTCTCTCTCTCTCTCTCTCTCTCTCTCTCTCTCTGTGTCTGTCTGTCTGTCTGTCTGTCTCTTTCTCTCAATCTCTTTGTCTCTTTCTCAGTCTCTCTCATACTCAAACAGTCTCAAACAGTATCTCATTCTAAAGGAGAACACTTATTCCAGTTTGACACAAGTATACACACACAAACACATGTATACAGTACTAGTGCAAACAATAACACTCTTTCACCCAAACATTCATACAATATACTAATCCCACACACACTGCTAATCTAACAGTTAAAAGCCATTTAATGGCAGGAGTAGCACTTTAATATCTGATGAAATGATGCGGTCTGTGAACATTAAAACATGTGTGCTAAAGTGTAGAGTTTGCATGTGTTCTCACAGCAGGAAAACTGACCACCAATGAGGAACTGGAGGAGATGCTGGAGAGCGGGAATCCATCCATCTTCACGTCTGATGTGAGTCTGATTTGGCTAGTGTCCCAGGATTCAGGAAGGTTCGCTACAAACCTGGAAGTCTGGTGTCCTTCACCAGGGTGTAGGTTGACCCATGACCCCTGTCTTTGTAATGGACTCAGACATGCTGAAGTTGTCTCTCCCTATACATCTCATCCAGTCTGATGAGGTATTTACTTTTCTCTGAAGTCTGCCCTCAGCACACACACCAACCCTCGCTTTCTTTTAGCACAATCTGTCGTAGAAGCGCCATCTGGTGGTCTGTCTTCTTTTTTCCTATATTTCCTATATTATGGTTGATCTGCTGATTGAGCTGGGTTTTCTCAGTAGTGTGATCCAATAAATTATCTGATTCCGTCTCGGGGGGGCCCTGTTGGGTGACGTGCTTTTTTGCGTCTCCCAACCTAGTCCTAATGACTACTAGCCAGTCTGTGCCACATCCCAACACATCTGAACCAAGCAATGGAGAACACTGCAAACCTGCGACAGGTGTGATGGGTCAGGACAAAACTATGGACTGTCTTGGGCCCTGAAGGACTGGATCATAGAGAGGGAGCTAACAGAAGCATCTGGATCTCCTCTCAGATCATCTCCGACTCCCAGATCACACGGCAGGCGCTGAACGAGATCGAGTCACGGCACAAAGACATCATGCGTCTGGAGTCTAGCATCAGAGAGCTCCATGAGATGTTTGTGGACATGGCGATGCTTGTGGAGACTCAGGTACCCTTGTTCACTCGGCACAACACCCTGTGTGTTAGTTCTGCATTAATGCTGCCTCAATGGCCACCCTCAGCAACACTTCTCAGCCGTTTATATATACCTCACAATTAAAAAATTATCTATTTATTTTGGAGACATAATGAGAAATTAAAACTTTCTGCATGAAAAGTTCAGAGAATTTGCACCAATCTGCTAGTCTGTTCTGGTTGTTTCTGGCATGTCAACAGTTGGACAACTGTTTGTCCCCGCCTCCTGCCCCGCCCTCCCTGTTTTCACGCCTATTCTTTTGCAGGGAGAGATGATCGATAACATAGAGAAGCATGTCAGTAAAGCGGTGGATTATGTAGACAAAGCCAATAAGCATTGCAAGAAAGCAGCGAGGTACCAGAAGAGAGCCCGCCGGGTATGAACACACACACGCACACACACACACACACACACAATTTACCTCACAGAGCTTGCTACTTACAGTTGTGATCAAATTTATTCAACCCCCACTGAAATAAAGTGTTTTGGCCAGTTTGACATTGATTTTGATCATTTCAGTCATCTTATTTACAATTATATCAAAGAGGCACTTATAAATTAGACAAACATAACATAATATTTATGATGGAATAACCACAAATGTCTTTACTGTGCTCACATCATTATCAGTTTTATTCAACCCCCTAGTGACATTATTTTTTAGTACTTAGTACAACATCCTTTTCCAGTTATGACAGCTTTCAAGCGTGAAGCATAGCTTGACACAAGTGTCTTGCAGCGACCTATGGGTATCTTAGCCCATTCTTCATGGGCAAAAGCCTCCAGTTCAGTCACATTCTTAGGCTTGCGCACTGCAACTGCCTTCTTTAGGTCCCACCAGAGGTTCTCAATTGGATTTAAGTCTGGTGATTGCGATGGCCACTCTAGAATGTTCCAGCCTTTCATGTTCAACCATGCTCTAGTGGACTTGGATGTGTGCTTCGGATCATTGTCCTGTTGGAAGGTCCAACGTCTCCCAAGCCGCAGGTTTGTGACTGACTCCATCACATTTTCCTCCAAGATCTCCTGGTACTGAAGGGAATTCATGGTACCCTGCACACGTTGAAGCTTTCCTGTACCATTAGAAGCAAAACAGCCCCAAAGCATAATTGACCCCCCGCCATGCTTCACAGTAGGCAAGGTGTTCTTTTGTTCATAAGCCTGGTTCTTCCTTCTCCAAACATAGCGCTGGTCCATTGTCCCAAACAGTTCTAATTTAGTTTCATCTGACCAGAGTACACTGTTCCAAAACCTTTGTGGCTTGTCCACATGACTTTTGGCATACTGCAGTCGACTTTTCTTGTTCTTTGGAGTCAGCAAGGGGGTGCGTCTGGGCGTTCTGGCATGGAGGTCTTCGTTATGCAGTGCGCGCCTTATTGTCTGAGCTGAAACTTCAGTGCCCACATCTGACAGGTCTTTTTTCAGTTCCTTAGCAGTCACGCGGGGATTTTTCTCCACATTACGCTTCAGGTAGCGCACAGCAGTCGCGGTCAGGATCTTCTTTCTGCCACGACCAGGTAACGTTTCCACTGTGCCCTTTAACTTGAACTTGCGAATGATACTTCCGATAGTGTCTCTTGGAATATTTAACAACTTCGCAATCTTTTTATATCCATTGCCATTCTTGTGAAGAGCAATAACCTCTTCTCTTGTCTTCTGGGACCATTCTCTTGCCTTCACCATGCTTGGAAACACACCAGTAGATGTCTAGAAGGAGCTGAGTATCACAGTCCTTTTAAATCTGCCTAATTGGTGCTTATCATGCTTGATTGCTGCTCGTTGACATCCACAGATGTTTTCAATACCTGATGGAAAACACTGGAATGAACCTCTGTTCTTAGGAGTGGTAGTCGTAAAGGGGTTGAATAATTGTGTCAATGAAGAAATCACAAAAAGGCCATTTAATACTTTATGACAAAAAAAATTGATGCTATCTTAGTTGCATTTAGTTCTTTAACAAGTCCTTGTAAGATTTCATTATGAACACAATTACAAATGTGCACTGAATTCCATAAAACCCTTCGCAGCATTGGGGGTTGAAAAAATTTGATCACAACTGTAGCTCACATTACACAAGTCTGAATAGTCCTAACACTGAGCACCCTAAACGCCCTCAACACAACTTATCGCCCTTAACACAGCTGAATGATTTGAACAGTCTTAACGCAGCTGAACGCTCTGAACAGTCTTAACACAGCCAAACAGTCTTAACGCAGCTGAACGCTTGATTTCATTCAGTTAATTTATCCTGCTTGCTGCTTGTATCTCTTCCTTCCTTCATGCTGCGTTCATGAATGCCTACAATGACTCAGTAACTGGCAGCATTTTCTGTGTTCTGGACAGAAATGTATCATTCTGGCCATGATTCTGCTGGTGATAGCTGGCGTGCTGGCACTAATCGTGGGCCTGTCTGTGGGCCTGTCGTTCAAGTCAACCACAGCGGTCACCTCCTCCTCTCCTTCTGCGGCCAGTCCTACCTAACCATACTGCTGCCCCCGGTAACGCCCACCACAACAACACGCTGCACACGCTCGAGTGGATACACCATCGCCTCTCTCGATTTGCGTAGAACGTTTTTCCGTTAACTAACGTCCCTCGTTTTCTCCATCCCGTCCCCAGAAAACGGTGCGCCTTGCCGTTTGCGTAGGAGTGTGCGGTCTTCTTCTTCTTCTCTTCGTCTTTGTTGGAATCTTCGCTAGGTAACAACGAGGAGTTTCGCAGCCAAAGAACCTCATGGCCTTCAGCTCTGGATGGAAGATCTTTGGCTTCTCCTGTTCGTGTCATTCGCCCTGCTCAGCTGGTATGCAGGTGAGGTCTCGCCCGCCGTCACCTCTGCTGAGCTCTTCTGCACGGCCCTAGCGGCTGCCATGAAGCACAGGTGATCTTCGCGTATTTTCATGTTACGGCAGGTTTTTTTTCCTTTATGTTTTGTTTATGAAATGATTAAGCCACTGTGTCCATGGTGACGGGACTTGTTTGCGTAATGCCTGACTTGTTTGTGGGTATTTTTGTGCTTTTTGTGATGACTAGTCGTCTTGTTTTCTTTCAAAACTGTAAGGCCCTCGATTTGCGCAGATGAATAGCGTTTTTAATGCTGTGATGTGTAACTGTGGTTACTGCCAGTGTCTGGAGAGGTCTCGCCGATCACCACAGAATCAGGCCTTTACAGTCCCACTAAGTGCACTTCATGTTGTCCTGTTAAACTGGTGTTCACGCCAGCACCAAAGTGTCATTTCAGGGTGTTTTTAATGTAGAGATGGTTTATTTCTCAGCTACATTTAGACTTCATTATACTACTGAACTACGTCAGTGATGGAGGAATGTGACGATCGTGTTCATTTCATCTAAGACTTTGGGAAGTAGATAATGAACTACCCGTTTTGACAATAGTTTTAGAATATTCTGTGATTCAATGTACAAAATCTGATCCTTGAAAAACTGGGCTGCATGAACCTTGGTCAGTAAAAAGGACAAGCAGCTTTGTGTGCCGAGACGCTGGGACCGCATCAGTTGAGCCATGAAGCCACGCCTTAAGGAGGGAACTGGGATAAACTGGGATAAATATTGGGAATGGGACCAAACTGGGCCAAAACGCTGGGAATATGAGCAGATTGCTGAAGTGGGAGAGTCATGGTGAGCTGGGAGGAGATCTAGGGTTTCAGAGACATGGGTAGACCGTTTTGGGCATTTAGCTGTTGGTTTGCTGGTGCTATTTGCTGTCACATCAATTTTATTTTAGAGATTGTTGGCTCTATATGTGATGTTAGACCTTTGAACATGGTAATAATCTAATCATTTTTTAATGTTCTATACTACTGAAAATGTTACTATGCATAAATGAAATAAAATAAATGAATTTATATGTATTTGTACATGTGTTCAATCCTTATCTATTGGTGTTTGTCTATTAAATTGTATAAACTGATGTACTTTCTGCAGCATAATTCACTGTAGTACTTCTCAATTTACATTGGGATTGTCTAGGGCATTAATGTTAATGAACACTCATAATAAACAAACAAAAGGACATTGAGAAGAAAGTGAAGCGCTTCTTGATCTTTCCACATGGCATCCAGTGCATTTTGCAAAAGAGATTTTTTTTTTTTAACCATTGTGTTTTGGTCATCGTTATTCTGTTAATATTAATTTCTGCTTTCAGTGTCTCATCACAGTGCAAACATGTTAATGCCCTGGTTGCAAAATCC
This sequence comes from Brachyhypopomus gauderio, assembly GCF_052324685.1. NCBI lineage: Eukaryota > Metazoa > Chordata > Actinopteri > Gymnotiformes > Hypopomidae > Brachyhypopomus > Brachyhypopomus gauderio. The sequence continues at coordinate 1,911,085 of NW_027506886.1, forward strand.
CTGAATCAACTCATCTGATCCTAGTCATATTTGTGATATTGGGATATTAATTGTATGTTTTACTTCTCGATATGTTCATATTGAAAGCACACGTATCACTTTTGTGCTGTATCATGCTGACAATAACGGGTTAGCCAACTACATACAGTACATACTACTGTACAGCCTACTACATATAGTACATACTACTGTACAGCCTACTACATGTAGTACATACTACTGTACAACCTCCTACATACAGTACATACAACTGTACAGCCTCCTACACATAGTACATACTACTGTACAGCCTGCTACATGTAGTACATACTACTGTACAACCTCCTACATACAGTACATACTACTGTACAGCCTCCTACATATAGTACATACTACTGTACAGCCTTGTACATACAGTACATACAACTACAGTCTACTACATATAGTACATACTACTGTACAGCCTACTACATGTAGTACATACTACTGTACAACCTCCTACATACAGTACATACAACTGTACAGCCTCCTACACATAGTACATACTACTGTACAGCCTACTACATGTAGTACATACTATTGTACAACCTCCTACATACAGTACATACAACTGTACAGCCTCCTACATATAGTACATACTACTGTACAGCCTTGTACATACAGTACATACAACTACAGCCTACTACATACAGTACATACTACTGTACAGCCTAATACATATAGTACATGCTACTGTACAGTCTACTACATATAGTACATACTACTGTACAGCCTCCTACATACAGTACATACTACTGTACAGCCTGCTACATAGTACTTGCATACTGATTGGCCCCTAAATCAGTAGGTAGCATGCAAAAAGAATAAATGTTTATGGTAGATGAATGACGTACAGCTTCTATTAAATATTCCAGTTCACCAGAGCTACCTTGGCACATTCACATGACCTCATAGTGTGGTTTGTGCTTGTTGGATACTGGATACTATACTGCACACTACTGCAGGGACCAGTATCTAGTATGTACTGAATGCAGTATGCACTATGTAGTAGGCTATTTTGTACAGAAGCTCAGTCTCCACACTGGAGATTGGTGTGACTAAGTGGGTTGAGGTAGATGCATTCACACACACAGGATACCAGCACAGCTAGCAAACGCACTGTGCATCCAGACTAATGCTTCATCTAATGAAGCTGGGAACAGCAGGGGGGAGACGGCGTTGTCTTGGCGACGTGACACCACCCAGACATCGGTCACTCTGCTGCGGTCAGAAGCTCACACACCCCTGAAGAACTGACACAAAGTGAGTGAAGTGTGAAAAATGTTCATGTCAGTGGTGATGAGCAGGTACTGGGCCCCATAAAATTATAGTTACTACATTTTAAAAGGAAGCTCAGTTAAACTCTTTGGGGTGTTTGAATTGAAATGTATAAATGGCCCCTCCAGAAGTGCAGGGCTGTGGGACGTTCCCTATGTGCAGGAGGTTGGTACCTGTACAGGTGTGAGCCATCGCCAGGGTTACGGCCACCCAGGCCTCACTGATGCGTGTGGGTCCGTCTGGTTCAGAGCTGCCTTAGCTCGAATGCTAATGCTAGCTTTGGTCTTTTTTTTGTGGATGTCAATTTGGCACTAAGGCAAACGCATTTCAGTTTGTTTTAATCACGCCTAACCTGGAGTTTATTTTGAATTGTATTAAACCCTTACCCCACCTAGTGGTCATGTCTTTGCATTACAACAATGTAATGCTAAAAAGACTCATGTACTCACTGGTTCCCACGGTTTGTACCAGTCTGAGTACTGATCCTTCCTGGAGGTGTTCATGTGCTTTGTACCCATAATTTCACTTACGTGACATGTTTTCATAATCTCACCTGCATGACATATATTTTCAGAATCTCATCTTCATGACAGACATATTTTCATTCAACTACAGAAGTCTGCAAGGTGGATTAACGGCAGTCAGCAGATTAATGAAATTAAAGCTGCATGTACCTCAGTCAGTGGTTTTGGCTTGCAGGGAGCTCTGTGAAGGTAACTGCCCAGAGACAATTTACGGTGACCCACATGTGTAATATACTTGTGCTGCAGTCACCTCAGTTAGACCTTGAAGCCAGCATGAGGGAATTCTCTTTGCCCTATTGTTAATCTGTCTTTTTGGTAGCCTTTTTCTGTACAGTAGCAGTATAATCCAGCATCAACTCTTATGTAACAGCAGCAGAATGCAGATGTTAATCCCACAGGGAGCCTGTGACATCACCAGTGGGCAGAGAGTAAAAGCAGCAATGTATTGTGGGTAAACACGATGGGGCTTCTGGGCATGTAGCGTCTCACTGGACTGCTTCAGGGCTGTCATGTAGTAGATTATCCGTAGATTATGAACAACGCTGTGCACTACCATCACACTCAGATGTTTGGATTATTTGTAGATTATAGGATTATATTAATAGAATAAGTTGAGTGTAGCTGTATTGTGTATAGAGTACTGTGATGTAAGGATTAAGAATGCAGAGCAGGGGGTTTTGCTGGTGTGTTCACCTTTGGGTGTCATGAATGTGTTTTGTAAAATCAAGGTTGTGTTGTGTATCCATGTTATTGTAACTCCATGTCGAATAATCTTTGTATGTTTGTCTATTACAAACGGTGGATCCTGTACTTGTGTATACATGTATACATTAGTAAAATGGTGTGTGTGTGTGTGTTTTGTATAGGTATCTGCAAGGCACTAGAAATATTTATGCCAAATACTTTGTGTGTGTGTGTGTGTGTGTGTGTGTGTGTGTGTGTGTGTGTGTGTGTGTGTGTGCACGTAATGGGGTGTGAGAGACTGTGTGAGCAGGACCAATGGGCCAATCAGAACCAAAGAGAAAGTGTAGATCACTACAGCCATTTGCAGAAGGCGCCTGCAGTATCACACAGTGTCTGTGTAACAGTGTCATGGCACCCTTTTCCAGATATTTAAAAAAATCACAAATTTGTTTTGGTGAAGGAAGCAGAATATTTGGTAATGTGAATAATACCAGCTTGGTTAAGGCATGGAGGGCTGATTATTCCGCCTTCAACAGAACCTCCGGCCATAACGCTGAACTGTGATAACTTCCTGGATTCTTCCAGAAACCATTTGACTGATGTTCAGATTTTAGCACCATTTAAACTGCTGTTTGATCTTTATATTACTACAGAAATCTTGACCTACTGTGCATGAAACAGGTGAAAACTGCGTGCTGGATCTGTTACTGATTCCTGTAATCTAATCGTACGTTGACGGCCCATTCCCCACCTCTCAAACGACTCTCACACTCACTCTTCATTTGTCTTCAGTTCAACAGTAAGTGTTAATTCTCCACTTCAGGTGTAAAACTGCACACAGCAGGGGCCTCTCTCCTTCACGCCGAGCTCTTCACCCGTTAGTCACATGCTATAAAGCCCTCTGGAAAGAGCATCTGGAGAATAAGATTGTGATCACGCTCTTAGCTATTCAGACATTCAGCTACCAACCAGTGGTTCCACTCACAATGTTAGCTAACGTTGGTTATTTAGATGCACCACGTCACACCTGTGCCCCGCCCACTCTGCCTGTTTCTGATGCATCCCGTCACACCTGTGCCCCGCCCACTCTGCCTGTTTCTGATGCATCACGTCACACCTGTGCCCCGCCCACTCTGCCTGTTTCTGATGCATCACGTCACACCTGTGCCCCGCCCACTCTGCCTGTCACTGGTCTTCCCCGTCACACCTGAACCCCGCCTACCCTGCTGCATTCTACCCTCACCACTCCTGAATACCTGATCATTCAATAACCTGCGTCAGGTTGGAGGGGCGCACACTATCAGCGTCACTCACTCCGGTCGACCACAGCTGATTGGCTGATGTGCCTTTGCATCTCCTCCCCATCTGGAGTTCTGTTGATGGGACTGTGTGTGAGCTGCATGATGAGGTTTACTGGGTTGAATTTTAAGGCTCCATTTTAAGGCTGAGCTACGGTGTAGTGTTCTCCTTTAAGATAGGATAGACATGTCCCGAAACATTTGGAAACAGCAGCTGCATCAGATACTGAATCAGATCTACAGACTCTGATTTGCAGTCTCTGATTTACAGACTCTGATCTACAGAATCTGATTGACAGACTCTGATTTACATACTCTTATCTACAGACTGATTTACAGATTTACTCTGAGCCAGGCAGTGCCACAGTCACTGTGTGGGTGCAGGTTAAAGAGGGTTAATACCACACAGGATTTCCATAGAGTCCTGGACTGGGGGGGGGGGGGGGGGGGGGGGGGGGCGAAAGAGAGAAAGAGAGAGAGAGAGGGTGAAAGACAGAGAATGGAAGGGGGAGAGAGAGAGAGGTAGCAGTTTGTGGACTGACAGTATAGAGATCAGAGAGCATCGGAGATATAAGCAGTAAGGATGATGAAGAGGGATGATAAACGGCTGGAGAGAGGTTTCTATAACAACCAAATATATGAGTGTGATAAGTGGTTATGTACATCTGCGTTATATTGGCTTTTTCTGTCAGTCCTCTTTTACGATGGTCATTTGTTCGCGTGCAGTGATCGGGTCTCAGCTTCTGTCTGTAATAACAAAATAGTCCACAGGGGGCAACCTTGCCTGACGCGTCTGCGGCACTTTAGAGGGAAACCCTGAACAGTCCAAATAAGTCCCATTAATACCCCTCTGCTTCTGGATTCGTGATCTCTGATTGGGCAGACTAGGACTGGTCCTGCCATCACGCACCAGAGACGACCGATAGGCTCGAGCCCACTTTGTGTGTGTGTGTGTGTGTGTGTGTGTGTGTGTGTGTGTGTGTGTGTGTGTGTGTGTGTGTGTGAGAGAGAGAGAGAGAGAGAGAGAGAGATTGAGATTGACTGGGTCGGAGCCAACCTATATTGAGGACTCTAGTGATCTTGCATTGAGAATTGAGAATCACAGCTCTTAAGAAAAACAAACAAACATAAAGTCCAGGTGTTCATGTTCAGTTCGGCAGATCAGTGTAGGCTAAAGCTCGGAGAGGCGGAAGATCAGGGATGTGGAGTGTGAAACGATCCCCCAAACACCTCCGTTGACCTTGTGGGCATTAATCGTGGTCTCTTCGCAGCCTCGTACGCGACGGAGTTGCGCTCTGCTGGAGAGGCGCGCTAGAAGAACGAACGGACACGGTTCCAAATGAAACGGATGGAGTAGTAGAGGAGAACGAACGCTGTCGAAGAGAACGGCGGCACGCGGAGAGTCTCGTGCTGCTGCCGCGAGCCGCACTAACCCCGCGTGACGGGGGAAGCGAGTGTGGGGGGGGGACTGCTGCGTTGCTACAACAGTGACAAACGAAGGAGAGAGAGAGGTAGGGAGGGAGGGAGGGAGAGAGGTAGGGAGGGAGGGAGAGAGAGAGACGGAGAGAGAGAGAGGGAGGGAGAGAGAGAGAGAGAGAGAGGGAGGGAGGGAGGGAGGGAGGGAGGGAGGGAGAGAGAGAGAGAGAGAGAGACGGAGAGAGGGGGGGGCGTGTTCGCGTGTGCGCTCCGTTCCAGCAGTGTGTGAGCGCGTGTGTCGGCGCGCGCGAGACGCTCTCTCCTGCTCGAGCGCTTCTCTTTTTCCCCGACACTCGAATCAATGAACCGTTTTTAGACTTCGGGCGTTACGAAACGGCCACCGGCGGCACCCGCCGTCCCTCCAGCTCCCCGTGACACGGCGCGGTCGGATACGGCGGCGCTCACAGGGGTCATCGTTCAGGAGCGGCGGATTCGGAAGAGGTAGTTAAAGAGTCTCGTCCGTATCCCCGCGGCGGTGTGCGGAGCGCGCGGACGGCGTTATTCCGCTGCGCGTGCCGAACTCGAACGTCTGCGCGAGCTGATGTGACGGGACTGGCCGCCGTTAGTGGATATCGGCGTGATGTTCGGTAACGGTGTTTTCGTTCCGTGAACAGCGCAGTCGCCCCGTTTGATATTCTGGTCTGTTTTCTGCAGCGTACCCACTGACTGCTCTGGTTGATCTAACATGGAGCTCCATATTGAGTGAGACTGCAATACGCATTTAAATAACATACATCTAGCTGTAGTTCTCTCTCTCACTGGATGTATGTGTGTGTGTGTGTGTGTGTGTGTGTGTGTGTGTGTGTGTGTGTGTGTGTGTGTGTGTGCGTGGTCTGAAGGCGACGGGACACATTTAGGTCGTCCTGTCAAAACAAAAGCTGTCATTGCAGTTCCTCTGAGTTAGAGAGACACATTTCACATGGTGTGCTGGGAGGCTGCGTGTGTGTGTGTGTGTGTGTGTGTGTGTGTGTGTGTGTGTGTGTGTGTGTGTGTGTGTGTGTGTGTGTGACAGCCTCGCATGGGATTCACGAGGCTGTTTGAGCGCCGAGGGGCCGTGGCAGCCAGCGCAGGGGCACAGAGCAGACACCACACCGCATCCTCCACAAGACTTCCATATGCCACACAGCTCAGGAGATGGTTAAATTACAGCCATCCAGTTTGCTAGTTTTCTTCAGTTGGCTCTTGTGGGGTATGTTTGTGTATGCGAGTGTGTGTATGTTTGTGTATGCATGTGTGTGTGTTTGTGTATGTGTGTGCATGCACATATGTGTGTGTGTATGTAGCTGGCTATATCCTAATGCTTTTTGCTGATCATTGCTAGAATCAGTGTGGCATCTCGGGTTGGACACCTTCATCTACTGAACTGTGGGGGGTGTGATGCTCTGTTGCCAGTACAGGTTACAATAACACGTACCACTGAAAGCTTACATTCGTAAATGCTCAGTTTTTGGCCTGGGCGAGCTCGGGGTACTGTAGGTGCTAGGGTGTGCTGGGATGTGTAGTGTACCGTAGGCGCTAGGGTGTGCTGGGATGTGTAGTGTACCGTAGGCGCTAGGGTGTGCTGGGATGTGTAGTGTACCGTAGGCGCTAGGGTGTGCTGGGATGTGTAGTGCTTTGATGAGCTGTGACAGGAGCCACTGCCTGTGATGCTAGTAGTGTGGTAGTAGTCTGCTGAAGAGTAGAGCTGGGGATTCCGTGCATCGTGGGATAATTATAGTCATAATTTAGAATATTTATATTAATCTATTCCAGTTCATGACCACTAGAAACATGTCTTATTACCTTTATAAAATGTTAGAAGTAGGAGAGCTGCAGATATGTACATTTTGTTTTATTGTTAATCAAATCAATCAGAAATAATGTCAGTATAGGTATGCATATGATTATTTGACTATTTCTGTGCATGTTTAATGTGTGCGTGTAGCTGATAATCCAATACATTTAGACATATACAGGATACGTCTTACTGCACATACAAACCGTTTGAATCTCATATAAACTGTATAATGTGGTGGCCATCAAGCTGTGTTCGGCTACATCAGTTATGCTGATGCAGTCACTGGAACATATAGAGATGCACAATCTAGCAGCAATATTAGGGAATTAAAGTATTATGTTGCACAAGAAGGATTAGTCTGTTTATACTTTTACTGTTAGGCTAAATAGCTATAAGTGCCCCTGCAGAAGGTTTAGAGAAAATGTCAATGATAAAACATTTCTGTTTCTCTTCCTCAAACTGTCTAACGTGTGATGTGCTAATGGGGAATGTAGGTCCGTGCAGTAGGAGATGTTGTTATCCTGTCAGATTGCCCTAGCTGTGGTGGTTGTTCCTGGTGTTTCCGCAGGACTTCGGCTTGTCTGTCATGTGGTGTGGAGCTGGAGGGTGAAGAACGCCGTTAAGAGTCCATAACTAATACGTTTGCAGGATCTGCAAACGCCGTGTGCTGTGCCGCTCTTACAGGCAGTGTACTGTCACAGTGCTGTAGAATTATCCACTCGCTATATTTATATTTTTGGACAGTTCCACTTACGGCGCTTTTTCCATTTCGTTCTTACACAACAGTTTTACAAGAGGAACGCTGCTCTGGATTATTTCGCACGCCAGGTAATGGATCTTATATAATGACGAGCATTATAGACTTGTTTTTTTAAACATTTCTGTCATCACTGGAAACCCGTGATTGCACAACTCCTGGTAAGGATGGTCTACAAGATAAATTGCATTGCTTTTACCCTGATAAACTCCAGTGTGATCAATATACATAAACAGGCCTAAAATTGAAAGAACTGGAGATTAATTCAAAGAAGCACTTACTCAATGTCGCTTCCCATAACAGTGTATGTTGAGAATAACGTCACGCTTGTGGGAGAAGCCCAGTAAGCAATCAATTCTGATTGGCTGTTCAAACTCCTCCAGTTTTGTGTTTGGGTCTATAACTCTGCACCTGCTTTTCAGCCTGTTTTTGGCATAGTTTGCAAATCATTTTCATGCATGATCAATGGTGGTAATCACACCGTTTGATTTAGGTATAGGCCTGTATAAAGGGGGAAGGTGTGTCATTGTTGCGGTACAGACCCTGCTGGACGAGATTGCGTGCAGACGGTTCAGGTGTCCGATTCATATAGAGCATGCGGGTCCGTTTTGCTGGGGTGGCGTAAAGCCGTCGTGCGTATCCCTGCTGTCTGTGTTTGGAGGCCTGGCGCTCCTGCCTCTGGCTGAGACGAGCTTCCAGCTGCAGTGCTAATCTGAAGTCGGCGTGTGTAGCGGTGTGTGTCCTAGCAGTGTGTGTCCTGCCACAGCGCCATAGGAACATCTGGATACGGTGAAACACTGTGCTCTGCTGGCTGTACTGGACACCCCCCCCCCTCTCTCTCTCTCCCTCCCTCCCTCCCTATATTGCTTTCTCACACCCCATCTTCTCCTCCTCTCTCTAGCCCCCTCTTCTTCTCTTCCACTCTTTCTCTCCCTCTCTCTACTTCTCTTCCTCTTTCTATCATCCCTCCTTGTGTGTGTGTGTGTGTGTGTGTGTGTGTGTGTGTGTGTGTGTTTATTCAGTGATATGAACAGCCCTGGTCGTGTCCTTATTACGTAACAGTCCTTCACCCCCCCTCCCCCCCTCCTCTCTCCTCCTAGCCAGTGCCAGCAGAGAGGTGAACTCAGCAGGATGGTAACCGCTGGGAAGAATGAGCATCTTCGTTGTTATCATCCTCACTAGCATCATCATAATCATATTCATAATCACGTCATAACCACTGCGTCTGGCCACAGAACAGGTGTTGGTTTGTGTGGCTCACCCATCGTCTCCCTGAGTAAGGGGTTGTGTGTTTATGATGCTACATTAGTGGCAGGTATGGTATTTTTCTCATAAAATTACTTACAAAATGGTGAAAGTTTAGGTAATAACTTGAAAAATCAGCATTTGATTCATATTGATATTAAATTTATTAATACATATTACAGTCTTTTCATTCCAGTCAAGCTATCACTATGAATAACTTAATATTAACAATTTAGGTTCTGCAGACTTTGGGTGAGTACTGTGTGTGTGTGTGTGTGTGTGTGTGTGTGTGTGTGTGTGTGTGTGTGTGTGTGTGTGTGCAGATGGGGGGGGGGGGGTGATTTTGGCGAATGAAAGGAGCCTTATGGTGCAGAGTTTAAACAAGCTGGAATTTGGTTTGGGGCTTACACTCATGAATCTGAGATGTGTTTAGCATTTGGAGGGACGTTTTGGCAAAGACCACATCACATGGCGTGTAGTACTATAAGAATAGTTATGACTATATCAGTCACGGGGGGAGAATATAGCACGGCAATGTGCATAACCATAAATGAATATATAATTTTATTACTACTGTTAGGTCAGTGCTGCAGTGTATATGATCTTGGGCAAAAGAAATGGGAGATCAAATGACTAATGATGGGTTAGCAGTGAATAAATGTTTGTTGTATAGATGACTTGATCGCAAGTGAGACTTGGAGAGAGAAGAGAGAAGGAAGAGAGAGATTATCTATTCTCTGTCTCACTTGCAATTGGCTAAACTGTGTACTCTATAAAGCTAACGCCACACATACATACAGTGCAAATAACACACACACTAGCGAGTAACATATGTAATGTCCTAACGTAGTTCTGCCCAGGTGTCTCACTTGGTGTCATTATGTCTTTTGTGTTCGTGGCCTCCGCAGTAGGCCCTGGTGCTCTCTGTGCGTAGAGAGCCCTCATTGTGCGCACTGAAACAAAGGTCCCGCTGAAGCACTGTTCGTCATTACTTACGTTGTTCAGCTGCTGGTCGATGAGTGATTCTCCTCGATGGTTGGATTGTTGGTTAATTCCTGGGGAAAGCTGCCGTCAGCACAAACGAAGAATTGGTAGAGGTCTGGCCTTTGGCGAAGTTCTGATGCTAACAAATGGTAAAATTAACAAATGGATGGCGATTTGCAGAACAAAGATCATTGGTTATCTATTGATAGAGCCTTCTCTATGTAACCGCTGGATTAATGGCAAAGTAAAGAGACCAGATAAAGGGGAAACATGTTTTTTAAAGGAGGTCCACCCGGGTGACATGTAGGTCTGTGTATGTCCTGTAACTGTGACTGTACAGTGCCCAATTATCTGTGGAGACATGGAGGCATGTACCTACACACACCCCTTGGTTTGAGGATGGAACCGTGGGACCTTCAGAGCACAAAGTTCACTTGCCGTCCTCAGCAGGTACGAAGTTGGTGGCACCCTGTCATGTGGTTGAGCAGTGAATGCATCCCATGTGCTCCCAATGCTCAGATCTTCTGGCTTGCAGAGGAACTGTAATGGAAGAATCATTTCTTCTGTCATCAATTCCAAAGGTGAGACACCACCCATTGTGGTGGCTGTGAAATGGGTACCATGATTGGTATTGATAGTTGAGGGTGAGCCCCAGTGGCTGAATGCACGGTTCATCAGCACGACGGCAACGGTTTCAGATGTCACCCAAAGCTGCTCTCATTGAGCTTGTGTTGTGAGAGCATCAGCTTTTGAGAGCTGTTGCTGGTTCTCGATCTCCAAACCTGTATACGGCTGCACTATGAGCAGAATGCTGAATGTGGTTGACTGCGTGAACAGCCATCTCGTCTTTCTTCCTGAGGTCCACCCTAAGTAAGATATGAGATGGTTGTCTGGCGGCTTTCTGTCTGGAAAAAAATTACATTTTTGTGGAAAGGGTAAAGAGAACATTGCAGAGTGACCTTGGGATCTCACCAATAACAGGGATGGCAAATTTGAAGTTATGAAATGTGCTATTGATCAAGCAGCCTAAGGTTTCATGAGTGATCTCCTGGATGGTGGAGTTCTGCACTAAAAGGAAAGCCGAAAGACTTGTTAGCTCAACTGGGATGTACTACATGTGTTAAGAACTACTCAAAGAAACATGGGGCTAGTTAAAAGAAAGTCTGTAAACATTCAGACCTTTCAGGAACATCAATCAAAGGGAAAAGCCAGCAGACCTCACAGAGACTACACCAGACCCGCTTGCAACTTGGCAAACTCGAGAAATTGTTTACACTGACTGTATGTTTTTGGGCTCAGTGGTCAACACCTGGCTTCCATTTCGTGCTCAGGACCTGAGTACATTGATAATTGTATTTAACTGTACTCTGAGTTGGACCAAGGTCTTTGCCCCTACAACGTTGCAAAACCAGTGTCTTCTCAATGTGTTGAGATTCCAGTACTGTTGACAGAGTGCCATGGGAGTCTAAGAAAATTAGGATTTCATGGTTCTTAAAATACAAACAGTGAATTAATTGCCTGGTTATTACAGCATCACAGGAGTTAGCATGTTTAGTCTTGCTACTAACAATACTAGCATTATTCACCAGGGAAAATGTGTCAGCGTGCACGAGAGCACATGTGGGCATTTGACAAGCTCCTTGATTGGCATGAGCAGTGGCCAGTGACCCAGGCTGGCCAATCCTGACTCCATTGTGATGCTCCTGTGGGTGGCCACCCCCACTCTCACTATTGCTTCTGCTTTCTCCGTCCAATCACTTGTGATTACAGAAGGAACCGCACTTGTCACGGTTTGCCCGGCCCCTTGAACCGCTCCAGTCGGTCCACCTTACTGGACTTCTATCGTTGTAAAATGGAAAGTTTAGACAAGGTTTAGCTTTCCATGTCAAAGGGTAGGCCTTCTGGGTTTTCTGTCATCTGCCATCATGCTGGGTGAGAATGGGCGTTACGTGTCAGTACACATGGTTGTGTTAGAAGAGTGAATGATCAGATCTCCTCAAGAGCGGGGTCTTTTTTTGTTCTTGGGAAATAAGCATCTCCAGTGAGTATAGGATGTGGGTGTTTGTTGCGGCAAATCAGACCCCTGTGTCTGATTTGCATAGCCGAGATCATCACTGAGGTATCATCTGCCAAAGGCACATATTCCTCTACTGGTGTATCGCAAATCACATCGAAGTCATTGTGGGTGTGAACTGGTTGTACTTCTGTTAAAGCTTGAGCTGATCTGGAAGTTGTCTTCCAAATTAATGTGACTCTTTCCTTCTGTGTGGAATGAGGTAGGTTAAGAATGCCTTACCTAAGGTAGTCTTCACTATTATGGTTAAATTTCTCAAGATGAGGGATCATGATGTGGTTCATGTATGTTGCGCTTATGGGGCAGTTCACATTCTCTGTCATCACAGTAGGAGGAGCTACGGTCATGGGAGGAGAGAAGCAGACTTCATATTTATGACCTTGGTTGTCATAAAGAGCACAGTGATGGTTTGACTCCCTTTGTGGGGATGCAAAGTGAAACTGAGAAAGGGGAGATGTTGATTCACAGTTATGGGTCTGAGCGAGAAGGTGGACATATTGAAGGAGTCTGGAACATTAGCAAAGGATACGACTTGGGGGGATGGAAGGATGGACTGAGAAACCCACCACATAGTCTGGTAGCACTAGCACTGAGCTTGTTTCTGGAGGAAGCGGTGGGCCATCTTCTTCTGGGGTTAGGGTTAGGATAAGAGAGGTTACGCCCTGTTGAAGAGGATGTCTGCAGAAGATGTAGATCAGTGCAGGTGGAAAAGCAGCACTTTTTGACCAATAGCATCCTGATTGTTGAGCCAGCACCAAAAGCTCTGGGAGGGCACCGTGACCCGTGACTGCACACTAAGTTAATGCACAAGATTCACAGGGTGTAGCACCTTTTGTGACGCACACCGTATAATCAGCCCTGCTAATTATTACCAATTAGCAAAGGATTGAATAACAACAAGCCTCCACAATGTTTCAGCAATTCAGGTGAGGAATCTATTTTGGACATGGCAAATGTGAGCTTGAACTGGAGCTGTATAATTAAACGAAACAAAGCACTAAATACCATCAGTATTTGGGTGCCTCTGCACTGGTGCTACCGTGTAGGTAAAATAAATGCTTCAGAACCTGTTTTGGATTAAATCAAAGTAACCGTGATACAGACCTGTACTTTATATACAGCCTTGTTAAGTATTACAACTAAATGTCCCAGAGTTTATTGTGGATGCAATCACAGCACATGTAACACTAAACTGTATATGACTGGGCAGTCATGGCCTGGTGGTAGGGAACTGGTCTTGTGACCGGAGGGTCGTGGGTTCGATTCCCAGACCTGAGGCCATGAGTGAGGTGCCCTTGAGCAAGGCACCTAACCCCATCTGCTCCTCGGGCGCCGGGCTGCCCACCACTCTGGGCATGTGTGATTCACAGCCCCCTAATGTAATAAGTGAGAGATTATTAATTAGAAATTATGAATGGATTGAGATAAGTATTGTTATTATTAAAGAGAAAAAAAAACACAATTGTTTACAAGCTGTTATCATATGTCAGTCCCTTGTTACCTATGCATGATCTTAGCCAACGAACATCAAAGCTAAATTGTTGCAATTGAACTTTATATAACCAAAGCCAAGTAACTGTTGTCACGCGGGACACCAATTATGCACAGAGAAGCACTGGTGTGACGGTGCAAGGGCTGAGGCAGGATGCCGAGGCCTAGTTTCACTTTTATCGGTTTATTTAAACGAAGCACACGAAATACGAAGCGTGCGGGACTAAACAACGACTGACAAAGAACACGAGTCACACACTTAAATACACTGACGTTAACAAGACACATGGGCAACACATAACGTTGACGAGACAAAAGATAGGTGGAACGGATAACGCTGACTAACACACACACACACACACACACACACACACACACACACACACACACACACACACACACACACACACACACACAGGCACAGGCACACACAAACATAAACGCAAACTGACGCTGACGAGCCCGAGGGAGTGGTCAGGGACATCCAATGTGACAAATGGGTGAATTAATAGCTACCTGTTCTTGTGTGTTAATTAATATATTGATTATGATGCTAGTGTTAGGTTATCGTGGCAATGAATATTATCTTAGACCAAAGAATGGGAGGTCAAATGGCTAATGATGGGTTGTGAATAAATAGGAGCTGTGTGCAGAACTCGGAGCTCGTGAGAAAGAGCGAGAGAGATAGAGAGACAGATAGACAGACAGAGAGAGACAGAGTGCTCACATTTCTTTAACTATGCCATTATTATTTGTTTGACTTGTCTGATTGCAATCCATATAGCTAACATCAAACATATACTCTAGGATCTGCATATCCTAACTTCCACCCTCAGTCATGGTGGTAATGTGGTTAGTCCGGTGTGTTCTTCACCTTCACAGCAGGCTGGCCTCTCTTTGTGTGTGTGGAAAGTTCCTCTTTGTGTGCGTTGAAACAAAAACTCCACCGAAACACATTGCTCCTTTTGTTTGTACTTTCATTGTTCAGCTGTCGGTCGAGAGTTTATTTAACTCGACGGTCAGATTGCCAATTTATTCCCAGCGAAAGCTGCAGTCGACTCAGATGAAGAACTTGCTGACATCTGGCCGCTGGCTATGTTTTGCTAACAAATAATAAAATAATAAAAATAATAAACAAACAAATATTTCATTCACGTGAGGCCCGAGTGCAGAACAAGGACTAATAATTCTGAGCTGATAAGAGACTGGTCTCCTTCTCTATATGACCACTACATTAGCAACAAGGTGGGCCTGAGTAAATGGGACTCTTTTAAAAGTGGTCCACCTGGGTCTACTTATGTCCTGTAAGTGTCATTGTACCCGTCCCAGAAGTGTGTCCCCTTAGCTGTGAAGATTTGGGACCTCCGTGTGTAACCCATAAAGAAGGATAGTGAGCTGCTTTAGGGAAGAAATGATACAGATAAAAGTGACAGGAAGCAGATTTTAGTCACAGTTTTTTCATACAGATTAATTTAACATGGGTATGAAGGCTTGTTGTGTTGCTTTTGTTATGCTCTGCGAGCATGTGTGTGTGTGTGTGTGTGTGTGTGTTGTTGGCAGATATATCACACTAGGTGCATAATCAGTATTTTCCTATCTTATATCTGTAATCAATCTGAGACAGAGGCTAAGAAATTTGACCACACTGGTCAGATAAGCCATCTCTGGCTAATGTTTAACCCTCTTTGCAGTGAGAGCTCCGTCCAGGATTGTCTGTGCTCAGGTGCGAAGGCGATCTCTCTCTGCGTCTCCCTTTCACTACGGACCGTTTAATCTGGAGCGAGCGCAGCACCCACACAAGCGCCGCAGTCTCTCAGATTAACAGTCGGATCAGTACCTCTTTCCCAGAGCTGGAGACAGGAAACTGGAGACAGCTGAGCTGATGTGTTCAGGTCAGCTGCAAGAATGACTCTCTGCTTGTAGCATCACAGGATGACACAGATTTTAGACTGCAGAGTGCAATGTCATTATTTTTTTCCAATGTCCATGATTTACTGATCTGGGTTTTTACCAGAGGTGTAAAATAAGGTCCATTTTGATCAACACTTCAGCTCTAAATGCTGCAGTGTGGTTCTGATCCAGTGTACACTGATCCAAACAATTAAACTACTGAAAGTGTTTGTAGCCAAAGAAAATAATTCCAACCTGGGTTAAATGTGCATTATACATAATACTGGGTTAAATGTGCATTATACATTATACAAAAAAATTTGTTGTATCGTTCATGTTGATTTTGTATTTCTGAAACGATGACATGACAGATCATAATAACACCTGAAAAATCAGCAAATATAAAATCATTGCCTTGCACATCAAACTTGTAGAATTGAATTGTGTGAGGTTTTTCCACTGTGCAAATGTGAACATTAGAATGCAAAACAATTCAGTAAATTCTCAGAACAATTTGCATAATTTGCATAATAGTCTAACTACAGCATGTATGCGGTTACATACTCTTTGAGAGGTCCATTTTGTGGAAAGAAGTCTGTTATTGATAAGGAAAAGGATTATGGTAGGATATGTATTACGAACTGAAAAACACAGGTTTGTGAGTTTGTGACCTTTGACCTATATGGGTTCTACTCGTTCTGCAGAGTCTGTGTCATAGGTAGTGTTTAGGTACTGCTTTAGATTCACACCTGAGAGGATTTGAATCAGAGAAAGAGCAGAAATGCCCTGGGTGTGGGTCACTGAGCCATCTGCTGATCTGATCCCGAGGATCTGATTCTGTGGATCTGATTCTGTGGTCTGATCCTGTGGATCTGATTCTGTGGTCTGATCCTGTGGTCCTCCTGTTCACTCAGACAGGAAATCCAGCACCTCTTCCACTGAGGAAGAAAGGTTAATGCACATCAGGGATTGTGTTTTCAACTCATAAATATTACACAAATTGTCCCGGTTGTACTAAAACAAGTCAAGATGATGGCCTGAGCTTTTATGGGATGTGTTATCACAGAGTAGAATAAACATGTTACTAAAAACAGCTGCTAAAACCATCACTACTCAGCCCATCACCTGCCATCACTCAGTCCAATGAATGTAGTGTAGTAAACTGAACACAGTATCAAAAAAAGTATCATCCAAAGTAAAAATGCTTTCAGAAATATTTTTTTTATTTTGTCAAAAGAGAAATCTAAATCAAATCATTTGGTGTGAACATCCTTTACCTTCAGAACAGCTTCAGTTCTTCTGTGTTCACCTGCACAAAGGTTTCGAAGGAATTTGGCAGGTAGGTTGTTCCAAACATTTTGGAGAACTAACCGCAGATCAGTTGATGTAGACGTATTGAGAGCAGAGCTCTGTCGGGTCATATCATCACTTTCAGGACTCCTTGTTCTTCTTTACACTGAGGAAGAACATTACTTCTTAATGACATTGGCTGTATGTGCGGGATCATTGTTCTGCTGCAGAATAAATTCGATGCCTCCCTGATGATGTTGCATGATGGATAAGTCTCTGTATTTCTCTGCATTGAGGACACCATTAATCCTGATCAAAGTCCCAACTCGATATGCTAAAATGCAGCCCACAACATTCAAGGAACCTCCACCATGCTTCACTGTTGAACCTCCACCATGCTTCACTGTTGAACCTCCACTACGCTTCACTGTTGAACCTCCACCACGCTTCACTCTTGAACCTCCACTACGCTCCACTGTTGAACCTCCACTACGCTTCACTGTTGAACCTCCACCACGCTTCACTGTTGAACCTCCACTACGCTTTACTGTTGAACCTCCATTATGCTTCACTGTTGAACCTCCACCACGGTTCAGTTGAACCTCCACCACGCTCCACTGTTGAACCTCCACTATGCTTCACTGTTGAACCTCCACCACGCTTCACTAATGAACCTCCACCACGCTCCACTGTTTAACCTCCACCACGCTCCACTGTTGAACCTCCACTACGCTCCACTGTTGAACCTCCACTACGCTTCACTCTTGAACCTCCACCAACCACACTTCACTGTTGAACCTCCACTACGCTCCACTGTTGAACCTCCACTATGCTTCACTGTTGAACCTCCACCACACTTCACTGTTGAACCTCCACTACGCTCCACTGTTGAACCTCCACCATGCTTCACTGTTGAACCTCCATCACGCTTCACTCTTGAACCTCCACCACGCTCCACTGTTTAACCTCCACTACGCTCCACTGTTGAACCTCCACCACACTTCACTGTTGAACCTCCACCACGCTTCACTCATTAACCTCCACTACGCTCCACTGTTGAACCTCCACTACGCTTCACTGTTGAACCTCCACCACGCTTCACTGTTGAACCTCCACTACGCTTCACTGTTGAACCTCCATTATGCTTCACTGTTGAACCTCCACCACGCTTCACTGTTGAACCTCCACCACGCTTCACTGTTAAACCTCCACCACGATTCAGTTGACCCTCCACCACGCTTCACTTTTGAACCTCCACTACGCTTCACTGTTGAACCTCCATTATGCTTCACTGTTGAACCTCCACTACGCTTCACTGTTGAACCTCCACCACGCTTCACTCTTGAACCTCCACTACGATTCAGTTGAACCTCCACCACGCTTCACTGTTGAACCTCCACGCTTCACTGTTGAACCTCCACCATGCTTCAGTCTTGAACCTCCACCACGCTTCACTGTTGAACCTTCACCACGCTTCACTGTTAAACCTCCATCATGCTTCACTGTTGAACCTCCACCACGCTTCACTGTTGAACCTCCACCACGATTCAGTTAAACCTCCACCACGCTTCACTGTTGAACCTCCACCACAATTCAGTTGAACCTCCACCACGCTTCACTGTTGAACCTCCATTATGCTTCACTGTTGAACCTCCACCATGCTTCACTGTTGAACCTCCACTACGCTTCACTGTTGAACCTCCACCACGCTTCACTGTTGCCTGCAGACACTTGTTATTGTACCGCTCTCCAGCCCTTTTCTGAACAAACTGCCTTCTGTTGCAGCCATATGCAGCCAAATGTTTAACATTTTGTGTGTATCAGGTTCCCACTGGTTTGTGCCAGTTCTGATGTGATGGCACTGCTGAACATATTCCAGTTTTGAAGTGAAGTAAGCGTGATGCGTCTTTCACCTGCTGCACTACGTTTCCTTGGCTGACCACTGTGTCTGCAGTCCTCACCATGTCTACAGTCCTCCCCAGGTCTACAGTCCTCCCCGGGTCTACAGTCCTCCCCGGGTCTACAGTCCTCCCTGGGTCTACAGTCCTTCCCAGGTCTATGGTCCTCACTGTGTCTGCAGTCCTCCCCGGGTCTATGGTCCTCACTGCGTCTACAGTCCTCCCCATGTCTACAGTCCTCCCCGGGTCTATGGTCCTCACTGTGTCTACAGTCCTCCCCGGGTCTATGGTCCTCACTGTGTCTGCAGTCCTCCCCATGTCTACAGTCCTCCCCGGGTCTACAGTCCTCCCCAGGTCTATGGTCCTCACTGCGTCTACAGTCCTCCCCATGTCTACAGTCCTGCCCAGGTCTACAGTCCTCCCCAGGTCTATGGTCCTCACTGCGTCTACAGTCCTCCCCGGGTCTACAGTCCTCCCCATGTCTACAGTCCTCCCCGGGTCTACAGTCCTCCCCGGGTCTACAGTCCTCCCCAGGACTATGGTCCTCACTGCGTCTACAGTCCTCACCGCATCTATGGTCCTCCCAATGTCTATGGTCTATCTATCTATCTATACTCTGTGTGTGTGTGTGTGTGTATATATATATATATATATATATATATATATATATAGTGAATATGGAAGAAGAGATATATGAAGATATATGAAGATGGCAGAGGAGATTAACCTACTTGGGGGAGCTAAGCAGAGATAAAGTGGACTCACCAGCAGTGTGACCTGTTTTTCACAGATGAAATAAATGTGGCTGTTACCATTTTGGCTTCATCATCTCTACTGCCACAGTGTTTCCACTTAATGCGACACAAAAGCTGTCCGGCTCCCAAGTCTAAAGTGTCAAGAGTTGCAAGAACAACAAAATGCACAGTCCTCCTTTATGTGACTAATTGTGATGGCATGATCTCAAAGGCAGCTTCAAGACGTCTTTACATAACCTGAGTATTGTCATGATGCAAACCTATAGCATAGCATGCAGTATGCCTGGCGTCAGGTGGTCAGGGATCAGACCGACAGGTGTAGGTTGTGTTTAGGTGGATGGAGCTGAGACTAATGGATGTAGTTTGCAGAGGTGTCAATTCCAGGTTCAGAAAGTAAAAGTCCTCACCAGGATTTTGCTCAGGCTTCCTGGATTGTGTTGATTCCACTAATTTTACCTAGATCGCACTAATTTGAAAATCTCGCAAGCTTGAGCAAAATCCTGGTGAGGACTTTTACTTTCTGAACCTGGATTATACACCTCTGGTGGTTTGCAGTTGGGTGAAGCAGAAACCTAATGGTGTAGTTGAGGATGAGACCGAGAGGTGTTATTGGGCGTGTTTTGGTGGGCGGTGCTGACTCTAATGGGTGGTGGTTAAAAACTGATGGAGATGCTGAGACCACACCCCAGTGGAGAAGTGTGACAGGTGCTTAAATGGAGCCCAAAGTTAATCCCCTGTGCAGGAGGCTCTGCCCTCTCTGAAAGTCCAAACCAAAATAAACTGCCCTTCGCTCTCCTGCCACAGAGCAGACCCAGAGCAGAGCGCTGAGATCCGCGTCAACGTACCTTCCGCGGAATAAAATGAGTGTTGACCTGCTTTGGCTGCTCGGTGTGTGTGGACGCGCTGTTATGCAGGCGGCCCACTGTGAGCAGCAGGTTGGTGACTTATCCGTTTAAATTGCTCTCTGCTGGTGCGCTGGCCTGGAGTTTTGTCTGTGCCACCATTCCTGTGTGTGTGTGTGTGTGTGTGTGTGTGTGTGTGTGTGTGTGTGTGTGTGTGTGTGTGTGTGCATTTGGCCAGCTAGGCCCTGGTTCCAGGCTTCACTGCAGCTGTGATTACCCTGCAGATCCGCACCGTAATGGAAAACAGGGTTTCGTGCCTCTCCAGCTTTCCTGCACATGCCCTTTGCTCCATTCTGCTCCTCCACGCTGAAGTCTGGACCGGCACCATATGTTGTGGTCAGCCCATTGAGCTGCTACCAGTCTCAGGGTGATGACGCTCTGTTCGAGCGAGCTGCAAAGAGGCATTTCAGACATGCAGTCGTCAGAGATTTGCAGCCAGACGCAGTTGACCTGCTAATGAGAAGCTCCTGCGGTATTAGGCGTAATCAGAGAACTCGAATTACTTTAATAACAGATGATGCAGGTCAGCCCGGCCAGATACTCTGAGGCCCAACACGTCACTGGAGATGTGAGAAAGCATGTTGGGTTATTACAGCAATTAAAACCAAAGATATACTATATGGAGAAAGGTATAAATTAATTACATCAATAGACAATAACTCCCAAGCCCACAGGGTTAAAGGTTTATATGTGGAACTTTCTTTATCAGGGGGGTCATTGAGTCATTGTAATAACTGAATTCTAAATGAAAAGTCCTGTAATGAGATCTCAAAACGCCTCATTAGCCCCATGTGGTGAAAGTTGCAAACAAGCGTAGCATCCTGTAAGCAGTATTTATCAAAGATGTGGAGTTCTGAACCTGTCTGTGCTTCAGGCTGCAGGTTTGAGCTTCAACTCGGGCTAAGGGTTAGCTCATAAACCACCCAGAAACGAATGTGTCCAATTTGAGTAGTTTAAAGGGAAATGTATAAAGTGCACAAACCTGAGGCCTCACTGCAAGTTGCAAGGGACTTCTCAAATTTCTGTTATTTTTTAATTTATGATAATCTCCTGGGGCCCCCCATAGCTCAAGGCCCTCATGTGGCCTGTAAATGCCCGTTCCCTGTGTCACTGTATGGAGGCAACATAGCTAATGAGCTTTTGTATTAATCTAGAGTCTGACACTTTTCCCTGACTTCATAATTAATGGGTACTTTCAGTCAGTGTCGTATTAAAATTAAAGTTGCTTAGATCACTCGTAATGGTGCACAGCACCTTCCCGACAGCTCACCAACTCTGTCTGGAAACTGCTCAGCCCAAAATAGTGTACACGTAAAATCCCACTGAATCGTCTTACGAAAAAAACTGAGTGACTTTATGCATCAAATATGTGGCACGGGTGTAACTAAGGCAATGTATTTGCTGAAAAGTACATGATTAGTTATAAACTGATTGAAAGAGCTGTTTCAGATATTTTTTGCTGTGGATAGAACATGTTTTACACGGACTCTGAAAAAGGATTTAATTTCCTCTGCCTGGGAAACGCGTTATACATTAGACCTTCACATCCTCTTTCCTGAGACAGGCCTGCGTGGTTTTTTTTTTGCTCCGTTAACCGTGTCCTGCAGTACCGGAGACGGTCACGCGCAGCACGGAATTTACGATTAAAAGCCCATCTTTTCATCCTGAGGGCTAACTGATCAATTTAATTTCACACATCATTATGTCAGAATAAATATTGTCCCTATGTGCCTGTAGATAAGTGCTCCTCTTTCTCGTGGCCATTTTTATTTATTTTTTCTTTCTTTATTTTGTGTGTGGAGTCTCCTCCAGGGTTTGTCCTTGGGGGCCGTTAGGGTGTGTTCAAAAGTGACCGACCCTCGTTTTGTTTTCTCGGCCCGTTTTTATTTTATCTCCGCTTGGCGTCGTTTGTCCTTGCCTGGGCTAGCGTCCTACTGCTCTTCAATACCATTCGGAACCAGCCGGCTGTTTATCTTTACTCCTACAAGTGCGTTTGTGCTCTCACAACCAGTGCCGGTTGTTTGTTTGTTTGTTGTTGTTTATTTGCGCGCCATCTCTGCCAACACAGAGGGAGGCAGCAACGGCTCATTGAATGGCGTAGTTGTAGTGGGCGAAATGTACACCCTACCCTTACGAAGAAAACCCCAAAAACAATTAGGAAACCGGATAAACGAGCGTATCCGCGTAATAAACCGACAGCTTCCAAACAAACCCGAGCGGGTTTGCGGTGCGGTGGCGAGCGGTTGCCCTGACGAGGCAGCGCGCCAGGCCTGAACTCCGGACAAACGGCCACGCGCCTCCTCGCGCCGCGCCCGCGCGCCGTCCTCGCGGTCGGGACGCAGCTGAGCCAGATTCACGTAGAGCCGAGCTTGCTCATTAATACTGATAGAGGGGAGAGAGAGCGTGGTCGCGGGGTTCCTACTCTGCACACAGTGAGGGATTTATCAAATGCTGCTGGGGCTTACAGCAGAACAGATGAGACACTGCAAATCACTGGGACACTTGTCTAAAAATGTTAATGAAAAGACACAAGGCAAGACCGACAGTGCCTGCTGTTTGCTAGACGGGATGAGAACCACGGACAACCACCATTACAACAGCCATATGGTTCTGATCTCTTCCCTCTTATATTCTTGTGGGATAGAAGGTTGTAAGAAGAGCAGCTCTTAGTGATGAAGAAGGTACAGTTAAACACGCTAGATATCTGCCGGTCGTCTGCGATGAGTCGGCGACCAGTCGGCGACGGCTCGGCGAGCGTCTTTCAGCAGTTCACACTACACGACTGAGCGAGCGACGAGTGATCGCCGATTTGCCCCCGACTGTCGGCGATCTACAAAAAACTGTCGGCGACTGAAAAACCAGCCTAAAATCGTGTAGTGTGAACCGGGCATTAGTTATTGCTCTATCTGACAGCCATGTTGGGCCATCAGTCTTGGTCTCTCTCTCTCTCTCTCTCTCTCTCTCTCTCTCTCTCTCTCTCTCTCTCTCTCTCTCTCTCTCTCTCTCTCTCTCTCTCTCACGCACACACACATACACTCTCCCTATATCCAGTGCCTGAGCCAAAGCAATTGCCACCCCACTGGAAATGGTAATATTAAGAGAAAATAGAAAATATGTGTTTCCTTTCCTTCTATCTATCTATCTATCTATCTATCTATCTATCTATCTATCTATCTATCTATCTATCTATCTATCTATCTATCTATCTATCTATCTATCTATCTATCTTTCTATCTATCTATCTATCTATCTTTCTCATCTTTCTCTCCTCACTCTCCTCTCTCTTTCCATCTCTCTGTGTCTGTCATTTCTTTCAGTCTATTTCTTCCTTTCTTTGTTTCATAATTCAGGTCAGTAAACTTTATTAGCAGAACCATATTTAGCTACAGTTTGGCCAAGATATCTTCATGAAGAACTTAAACATTTTTAAGATCTCTGAGGTGGCAGATTCAGATTCACAAAAAAAAATGTTTTCGATTCACAAAAAATACATAATCAGATTGTTTGCGTGAACAAAAATACAAACTCAATAGGACTGTGTGAGAGTATGTTTGGGTGGCTTACTCACTGGCCCCCTCTACAGGCGATAATGTAAATTCACTTCCTACTAAGAGGATTGGTAGTTTGTCAATGCTGGCAAAATACTAAAACATAAGAAAATGTATCATTTCAAAAGTTGCCCTGACATAAATCACTGAATGTTTTCTCTCTCTGTGCCCTCTGTTACTCTTTTCTCTCATCAACTGTCTCCTCTCTGGCCATTGAGGATACTCTTGATCCAGACGTCCTTTTGCATTACAGACGTAAAAATACTGTTGAGGGCGTGTATTTATGTGTGTGTGTGGAGGGGGGGGCAGTTAACTGGCCCCTAGTGTTTGATGGGGACCATGCAGATGGGGACAGTTAGTGCTATAAATACCTTGTGCAGGGTTCTCTTTGGAGACCAGAGGCAACATGTGTAACATGTGACCCCTCACCCATCTGAGACCAGACCTGGAGCTCCGCTCTGCTCCGCTCCCTCAGGAGACGTTCTTCTGAGAGCTCAAGGTGATCAAACAAGCCAAACAAGAGCTTGCTCTTAAGACACGCTCACCTGCACATATATACACACCGAAACACTTGGGCTGCTTGAGACATTTAGGATCAGTGGTGCACTAATGGTTTACAGAATGTCGGGTGCATACAGAATGTGATGCATAAAACAAGAGCAACATGCACACCAATCCCAGGTTTTCACGATGAGAATTCTGACAGATTACAGGCGTTCGTGTGGTTTAGTGATGATATTTGATGGTATTTCCTCTTTCTTCTTTCACAGTGCCACATGGATATATTAAGTGTTCACAGTTCTGCCTTGTCATGTCACTAGTGATGTTGGAATTGCAATGTACAGCATTATAATCGCAATTCGATATTGCTGTTCTAACAAAGACACACACACACACAACAAAGACACACACACACACACACACACACACATAGACACCATAGCAGGGTCGGGGATGGGTCTGTAATAATGACCTTGTGTTTGATTCAATTGTGTTTGACTTGTGGGTAACTCAGTTGTTGACTGATCTACTGAGCCCAAAGCGTGCAGACTTCAGAGATGTAGCTTCACAGAAGGCAGGGTTTCCCTCCGAGATATCGCACACGTCCGCGCACAACCACGCACACACGCACGCACACACGCACGCACACGCACAGTAATAGAGCAATAAAACATGTATGTTTCTGCAAATATAGCTGACAGAACACCCCCACCCCACACCCAAGCCATGCTCACACTAGGCTAATTTTAGCTGTGCAGAATAGGTCTTGCCTTGTTGAGTTTGTCACAGTGTACACAGTGTAGTGTTTCCCAGGCCTTTTTCTGACATAAAGCCACTCCCTGGTTACACTTGACCGAAGCCATGAATTAGTAAACGCTGAAATCGCTCCTCTCTGTTCCCTACAGTCCCGAAAGTCCAGGCTAACGGGCTAGCGTGCTAGCAGGATAGCTGCAGACTGTTCCAGAGGGAGCACAAACAGCTGGATCAGACTGACAGGGCCTCTGGGTCGCACGTGTCTAGTCATTAAACATGGGTGTTTTCTTAGGTAATGGCTGAGGGAATAACCTCCTGCAGGAGTGTGAGATGCAGTGGTGTCCTTCAGGATGGCTTTGCTTTGGTTCCTCTGGAACCTGCTCCGTGGAGGACCGGCCGTGCGGCCGTGTTTATGGCGCTTGCACTAGATCAGGTGATCCGAATCGCATACATGAAGTTCTTATGAATACTTTAATACGCTATTATTCCTCGCACGTTCAGAGGAAGCAGGTGATAAAGACAAAAAGCTATTTTGCCCCCGTACAGTGACACAGGGAGCGGGCTCAACGGCCTGTTGGGGTGGGCGTGAAGCCGTGCGTAAACGGGGTGCTCGCCCGCGGAGTGATGTGGCTGGAGTGTGTGTGTGTGTGTGTGTGTGTGTGTGTGTGTGTGAACGATCGTTCAGGCCTGGCAGTGGGCTGAGATTCATGAACAGCATTAAGATTTAGGGCCATGGTGAGCACATCCCAAGTCAAGCATCTGCTGTTGTGTGTTCACACACACACACACACACACTCTTTTCTCCTCCCTTTGTTTTTCCATCTCGCTCTCTTCCTCTCTCTCTCGCTCTCACTTTCATGCAGTCACATGTGTGTAAACAAAGAACAGATATGTCCACTATTTTGGACATGTGATTTGGACATGTGTGTTCGGATCTTTCGTTGCTCTTGTTTAGAGAGAGTGCACACAGCAGGTCGCAACCTTTAATTATGTGACACATGTATTTTGACCTCAAACACATACACACACATATATACATTGTTATGCTTTGTTCTTTTCCTGTAAGAATAAATCACATTACACCATGTGTGCTGGTAAAAGGTGTATTTACACACTGATGATGTGTGTTCAAGTCAAACTGTATTCCAACTGTACAGGAGCATTAGAAGACACATACCTATTACTAAAGTACTGGAGCTTAAAGAGGTTTAATAGTAGAAATAATTTCAGAACTTTATAATTGATTATTTTCAATAGATGTGTTAATAGCTGGGGTTAAACATTATGTCAATAACAAAAATAATAACTAAGAATGTTAAATAAACATCAATAACATTGTTAATGGCAGCCAACAGGCTATTACAGCTTTAACAGGATATTAAAGCAGGATAATCTGTAGGCGAACCTCTACTTTTGCGGGTTTATCTTTCGTGAATTTGATTATTCGTGAGTTCGTCATCAATAATTAAACAGGAATTTATTCTGAGCTTTGCGGCTTACGGTGAAAAATTGCAGACAGCTTGCACAGACTAGAAAATTTTGGAAAACATTTTTAAAGTTTAGAAAGTCACTTTTTATTAATCTACTTTATCATTTACTATCATAAATACATATACAAATGTATTATAAAACATTACACTTTGTGAGAGGTGTTAGTAACTACAAATGACGGGGAAGCAATGATCTTTGTGTTAAATAAGAGAGTTAACACTTTAAGGTTTGGGGGACCTAGAGATATTTACATTTTGTCCCGTTTTGGGGGAATCCCGCACTGTTCCAAGTTTGAACAAAAACGTTTGTAGCAGACCACACACATTAAAAAATGAGCACACACATAGCTAAAGGAAAACACACACAAAGTCAGAAATGTTGCTTCACTAGAACTTTTAGAAGATATACAAGCATGCCCAGAGATGGAACCTTCAGCAACAGTGACTGTGCTGTGTGTTGTGTTTCATCAACAGTGACTGTGCTGTGTGTTGTGTTTCATCAACAATGACTGTGCTGTGTGTTGTGTTTCAGCAAAAGTGACTGTGCTGTGTGTTGTGTTTCAGCAACAGTGGCTGTGCTGTGTGTTGTGTTTCATCAACAGTGACTGTGCTGTGTGTTGTGTTTCAGCAACAGTGGCTGTGCTGTGTGTTGTGTTTCATCAACAGTGACTGTGCTGTGTGTTGTGTTTCATCAACAGTGACTGTGTGGTGTGTTGTGTTTCATCAAAAGTGACTGTGCTGTGTGTTGTGTTTCATCAAAAGTGACTGTGCTGTGTGTTGTGTTTCAGCAACAGTGACTGTGCTGTGTGTTGTGTTTCATCAACAGTGACTGTGCTGTGTGTTGTGTTTCAGCAACAGTGACTGTGCTGTGTGTTGTGTTTCAGCAACAGTGACTGTGCTGTGTGTTGTGTTTCAGCAACAGTGGCTGTGCTGTGTGTTGTGTTTCAGTGGCTGTAGAAGGAGTGGCTCACCCAGCCCACATAGGCCTGCTGTCTCCTAGCCAACAGGCCACACCCCACCCCCCTGAGCCACGCCCCACAGCCACGCCCACACACGGTCAGTCCCCAATGTCTGTTCACTCCTCCTTTGCTCTGGCCATCCACCCACCCATTCCTCCGGCCAATCAAATGCCAGCTGGCCATCTTTACTGTGTACTGCTCATTTTACATCTCCACTGCTCCACAGATCTCCACATCCAGACCTCCAGTCCAAATTCCAGTCCTGGATTTTGCAATTGCTGATTCGATTGCTTTGTCATCACATCTGAGGTAAAGGCACATCTGTAGTAACTGCACTCTGAGGGGTATGACTCAGATAGTCATGTTTTATAATGTAAATTAAGCATTAGCTATCCCTAATTAAGCTATCCCATTAGCTATCCCTAATTTAAAACCAGGTTTTGGAACTGAGGTCTGGAGTTTAACACCTTTGCCACCTTTGACTGTTATTAAATCATTATCGTGAGTTAACGTCATGTGACCATGGTTGTGATATTAGGTTTTTTTTAGTTAAAAGAACAGCCTCTGAATACAATATTGTATGTTCATGTGTATTACAATAAGGTACACTGTACATTTCCTTGTGTTTTTGGGGTATGCCAATGTTCTGAGGTGGGTCTACAGTGTCAGTGTTGGGTGTTGACATGTCTTGGCATGGTGGGGTTGGCTTGTCTGAGAGCAGGTTGACAGGAAAGACATGATGAGGGAACTGATTGATGATTGTCAGAAATCCCCCCCCCCTCCCCCAGGCCGGTTGAGTTTTGTAAGGTTGTGTCCCATCAGTGGTCCCATTAAAGCCAGGTTCTCTCCCCAGGGTGTGGGCCGTGAGGAGGGAGGAGGTGATCTGTGAACATGGGAGACTGGCTCTTCTCAGCTGCTTTTCATGTATGCTGAATTTTTGTGTGATTAGGTCAAATAGATACGCACGCACGCACGCACGCACACACACACACACAATTTCATGCTCTACCTCCTGACAGAATATCCTCACAATACTCTAGACTTCCACTGATGTGCTGTAGACAGCGTATAAGAAAGTCATTGATTAGCTTTCACTATACACACACACACACACACACACACACACACACACACACACACACACACACACACACACACACACACACACACATTCACAGAGAACACTTTCAGGTAACTGATATAGTAGCACAGATATAGTGAAATGTATGTTGGAAACCACATGGAGCAGATTCTTTGTTTGAGGAAGTAAGTCCTCCACAGGACAGTTCAGTGTCCTCTGCTGACGGACACGTCCGTGCTACATTTGCAGGTCTGCAGCAGTTTGAGGACCTTTTCAGTACTTCTGACTAAGCTCAGTAGTCAGTAGCGTTAAAGGTGGCTTTTACAAAAGCTGCAAGCTTTATTTTTTCCAAGTGAGAAGAGGATTAGAGGAATGGGATTAGTGTTAGACACGTATTAAGAATGTTTCATATACACATACATACAAAACACATGTAACATATGTATAACCCAAACATACAGACAAGGTTTAAAATTAAAGATGTGTACATCTATGAGTGTTTATGTATATGTGTGTGTGTGTGTGTATGTTTGGGCTTGAGTGCACGTACAGGTGATTCTGACAGTGCAAACACCCATCTTTCTCTCTCTCTTTCTCTCTCTTTCTCTCTCTCACTCTCTCTCTCACTCTCATGTTGTCAACATTCTTCATCGACCTATTCTTACCTGTTAGTTGCTAGGAAACCAGCACTTCTGAAACCTGCCCAGTGTTATGTCATTAAGCTTTTTGTGTCATTTCTTTATTGCCCAGTCACTGGGAAAAGTGTGTGTGTATGTGTGTGTGTGTGTGTGTGTGTGTGTGTGTGTGTGTGTGTGTGTGTGTGTGTGTGTGTGTGTGTGTGTGTGTGTGTGTGTGTGTGTGTAAAAAGGTAGCAAGTCATCGGGTTTTTAAATAATTGTTTTGGCAACAGTGATCTGTGCTGTTGCTCATGTGTGAACAGAATTAAGTGTTAATGGAAAATTGGCAGCGCGGAATGGCATTTAGATAACAAGCTCGATCTGGTTAACACTTTGTGTGTGTGTGTGTGTGTGTGTGTGTGTGTGTGTGTGTGTGTGTGTGTGTGTGTGTGTGTGTGCACGTGCACAGGCGTGTGTGCGTGTTTGCTAGTGATGAGGAGTTTACAGACTGTTCCGAAGGTGTCATTG